>NW_026946953.1:0-202053 GCF_030014385.1 Trichomycterus rosablanca | reverse complement strand
AAATGAGACGTATGCTAATCTTTGCTCTCCTATTGGCTGGAGGTAGCAGTATGCAAATGTCTGCTCTCCTATTGGCCGTATGCAAATGTTTGGAATCCCATTGGTTGAAACTCAAACATGTCCTTTTTGCTGGTTTGTAATGTCAATGATGTGTGTTGTATTGTACCACAGGGACTTTTATTTCCTTGGGGATCAGTAAAGCATCCATCAATCCATGTGTATGTCTAACTATTTGCCTACCTTTTATTTATTTATTTCAGCAGGACATGATCCGAGTCAGACTTGGAGCAGAAGATCCGTCCGTGGCCGAGGTGGGCAGCACACGACCCACACATCCACGAGACCACGAACCTATGACCAGTGTTGTGCCAGTTCACAGCTTTTCTGAACTAGTTCAAGTTCAGTTCATACATGCTCAAAGTGAACAGTTCACGTTCAAAGTTCACAATTTTAATTCTGAACTAGTTCAAAGTTCAGTTCATTTTACTTTTTTCGTGAGATATTCAAATAAATACTTTTTTTCACACTACAAGCTAGAAATCACTATACGTTCTTTGAAACTGCTCATTGTAGACATTTCCTCATGACACTGCAATTGTGGGTTTCTTACCAGGTGATGAAACTTGCAGCAGTACAGACAAGGTAGACCAGTTCTATACTTAGTGCAATGAAATCTACCAGCATTTAATTAAAAAAAGAATATATAATATGAAATATGTATATATTATTTGATATATATGATATTATATATACATATGTGTGCGTATGAAATGAAACTCTTGAATGAAGGTAATGAAGGCAAAACTCAAAGGCACAAAAAACTTTATTTTTAAGGAAACTGCGATGCATTGCGCACACAATGTCAAAACCATTTCTGTCTGGTGATACATGATTTAAGCGGCACCAGCGAGAATACAGGAGGGAGGAACTTTCTCTCGTTGCGTTTCAAAAGAGAAAACAGATGTCACTCAGTTTTCAATGGAAAACAAATTCCAACGTTCATTTACAGTGATGTCTGCCGTTCATGACACATAATGTGAACTAATTCACGTTCAAGTTCTTTATTAAAAATGTGTTGCGTTCAGTTCAACGTTCACGAAAAAATGAGCGTGTTCAATGAACGCGTTCTTTTGAACTCGTTCACGCACAACACTGCCTATGACACACAACACACACACAAAAAAAAAAAAAAAAAACATATGATAAGCACAAAAATGCAATAATCGTTCAAGAACACGAATGGTAACCCCTGGTATCAGAATGAGATTCATGGGCCGAGTACGTGGACACACACACACACACACACACACACACAGACACAGACACAGACACACACACACACACACACACACACACACACAGGCAATTGGCAGTGTGTGTAATGTTAAAAAATAACAATAAAAAATAAAGGAACAGAACAGTAAAGTACCTGAATCGATTGAACAAGATGTGAACAGTTCGGTTGACATTCTTCTGACTTATCAGGTAGCCAAGGTTTGGTATTTTTTGGAATACGAGCTGTTGAAAAACCTGAAATCATACTAAGTGATGTGGCATGACTATTCCAAAAGATGGCAGCAGAGGATCAAAAATGAGCGGTGCCTTAGGATTCCGTCAAGCCGGGAAGTCGAGGCTTCCCAGCTTAAGAGAGAGTACGCACCGAATAGGCCCAATTTAACCCTAGTCTATTCATATGTCACTCATTAATTTGTTAATGTATACATATCATTAATTCATCAATAATTCATGATGCACTCACTATCAGTCGATGTATTAATTCATTGTTAATAAACTGGTAGTTAGGTGTTAGTATATGTTTAGTTATGTACACATGTTGTAAAGTGTTTACCGTCGTGTTCTCAGCGCGCTTGGCTCTTTAAACTTCTCTACGGTGTGTATTCTTGGTTTGCTTGTGGCAAAAAATATTACACAAACGTCCATATCCATACCCAAACATCCTCGAGGACTTCATGTTGACTGTGGCGCCCTCAGGTGTCCCTCTTGTGGTATAACCTTTTTTTCCTTATTCCTTTTTTATTTCATTAATATTACATAGGATATCGATTTATTTTGGGGGTTTCCATTTTAAATTATGTTTTAGGTCAATCAATTATATTGTATAATTTATGGTCAAGGTGGTTAAGGTAGGTCAGGGTTAGAAATATATCTATTGAGGTCGAAGTTGAATTAATTGTAGGTAGGGTGGGTTGTAGTCAGTCTAGTTTTAATCTAAATTGGGGTTAGGATGATGGGTGATTAGATTGCGGTTAAAATTCAGTTTATTTGGGGTCAGGGCTAGGATGATCAAAGATTAGGTTGTAGTAGAGCTTCAGTGTATTGAATTTAAAGTACTTGGAAATTGGGTTGAAGTTGTAATTAGGTTTATTAAGGTTAGAGTTGATATAATTATGGACTGAACTATAATTGAAATTTCATTTATTGTGATTGGGGACAGTGTAAATGAAGGTTAGGTTCTAGTTGGAAGGTTTATTAGGATTAGGGTTAGAATAATTGGGAGTTGGGTTATGGTTGAAATGGAGTTTATTGTGGTTGGGGTTGGAATAATTGGGAATTGGGTTGAAATTAGGTTTATTAAGCTTAGGGTTAGAGTAATTAGGGGTTGGGTTATGGTAAATAATTGGGGTAAGGTCATCGTTGAGATGAGTCTATTGAGGTTGGGGTTAGAGTAATTAGGGATTAGGTTATGGTTAAGATTAGGCTTATTGAGGTTGGGGTTGGAATAATTAGGAATGAGGTTATGGTTAAGATTAGGTTTATTGAGGTTGGGGTTAGAGTAATTAGGGATTAGGTGATGGTTAAGATTAGGTTTATTGAGGTTGGGGTTAGAGTAATTAGGGATTAGGTGATGGTTAAGATTAGGTTTATTGAGGTTGGGGTTAGAGTAATTAGGGATTAGGTTATGGTTAAGATTAGGCTTATTGAGGTTGGGGTTGGAATAATTAGGAATGAGGTTATGGTTAAGATTAGGTTTATTGAGGTTGGGGTTAGAGTAATTAGGGATTAGGTGATGGTTAAGATTAGGTTTATTGAGGTTGGGGTTAGAGTAATTAGGGATTAGGTGATGGTTAAGATTAAGGAAACGTGGAACATAAAGGACAAGAGAACTGTCTGCAGCTACATAAACAGGCCCTAATTCAAACTTGGATCGATTTCTCAGCTCCTAAAGCTTGCTACAGAGATGTAGCCATGATTGGTTACAAGGGTTACAAGCTGTGCAATTATGCAGAAAATGTGCCCTTTCATTTGGGTTTCTTAATTTCATGTGGGGTTAGATGCAGTTCCTAACCTAAACAGCAGGTGCCAGCTTTCAGTAAGTCTGGGGTTAGCTTGGGGTTAGATGCAGTTCCTAACCTAAACAGCAGGTGCCAGCTTTCAGTAAGTCTGGGGTTAGCTTGGGGTTAGATGCAGTTCCTAACCTAAACAGCAGGTGCCAGCTTTCAGTAAGTCTGGGGTTAGCTTGGGGTTAGATGCAGTTCCTAACCTAAACAGCAGGTGCCAGCTTTCAGTAAGTCTGGGGTTAGCTTGGGGTTAGATGCAGTTCCTAACCTAAACAGCAGGTGCCAGCTTTCAGTAAGTCTGGGGTTAGCTTGGGGTTAGGCCTTGGATTGGGGGCGTGGTTAGGGTTTTGCTCATAGGTTAAGAGTTAAAACCAGAGGCGGCATTCAAATTAGTGGCATTGAAATGAGACGTATGCTAATCTTTGCTCTCCTATTGGCTGGAGGTAGCAGTATGCAAATGTCTGCTCTCCTATTGGCCGTATGCAAATGTTTGGAATCCCATTGGTTGAAACTCAAACATGTCCTTTTTGCTGGTTTGTAATGTCAATGATGTGTGTTGTATTGTACCACAGGGACTTTTATTTCCTTGGGGATCAGTAAAGCATCCATCAATCCATGTGTATGTCTAACTATTTGCCTACCTTTTATTTATTTATTTCAGCAGGACATGATCCGAGTCAGACTTGGAGCAGAAGATCCGTCCGTGGCCGAGGTGGGCAGCACACGACCCACACATCCACGAGACCACGAACCTATGACACACAACACACACACAAAAAAAACAAAACAAAACATATGATAAGCACAAAAATGCAATAATCGTTCAAGAACACGAATGGTAACCCCTGGTATCAGAATGAGATTCATGGGCCGAGTACGTGGACACACACACACACACACACACACACAGACACAGACACAGACACACACACACACACACACACACACACACACACAGGCAATTGGCAGTGTGTGTAATGTTAAAAAATAACAATAAAAAATAAAGGAACAGAACAGTAAAGTACCTGAATCGATTGAACAAGATGTGAACAGTTCGGTTGACATTCTTCTGACTTATCAGGTAGCCAAGGTTTGGTATTTTTTGGAATACGAGCTGTTGAAAAACCTGAAATCATACTAAGTGATGTGGCATGACTATTCCAAAAGATGGCAGCAGAGGATCAAAAATGAGCGGTGCCTTAGGATTCCGTCAAGCCGGGAAGTCGAGGCTTCCCAGCTTAAGAGAGAGTACGCACCGAATAGGCCCAATTTAACCCTAGTCTATTCATATGTCACTCATTAATTTGTTAATGTATACATATCATTAATTCATCAATAATTCATGATGCACTCACTATCAGTCGATGTATTAATTCATTGTTAATAAACTGGTAGTTAGGTGTTAGTATATGTTTAGTTATGTACACATGTTGTAAAGTGTTTACCGTCGTGTTCTCAGCGCGCTTGGCTCTTTAAACTTCTCTACGGTGTGTATTCTTGGTTTGCTTGTGGCAAAAAATATTACACAAACGTCCATATCCATACCCAAACATCCTCGAGGACTTCATGTTGACTGTGGCGCCCTCAGGTGTCCCTCTTGTGGTATAACCTTTTTTTCCTTATTCCTTTTTTATTTCATTAATATTACATAGGATATCGATTTATTTTGGGGGTTTCCATTTTAAATTATGTTTTAGGTCAATCAATTATATTGTATAATTTATGGTCAAGGTGGTTAAGGTAGGTCAGG
Source organism: Trichomycterus rosablanca (assembly GCF_030014385.1). Classification (NCBI taxonomy): domain Eukaryota; kingdom Metazoa; phylum Chordata; class Actinopteri; order Siluriformes; family Trichomycteridae; genus Trichomycterus; species Trichomycterus rosablanca. The sequence continues at coordinate 197,004 of NW_026946953.1, read as the reverse complement.
GTTAGAAATATATCTATTGAGGTCGAAGTTGAATTAATTGTAGGTAGGGTGGGTTGTAGTCAGTCTAGTTTTAATCTAAATTGGGGTTAGGATGATGGGTGATTAGATTGCGGTTAAAATTCAGTTTATTTGGGGTCAGGGCTAGGATGATCAAAGATTAGGTTGTAGTAGAGCTTCAGTGTATTGAATTTAAAGTACTTGGAAATTGGGTTGAAGTTGTAATTAGGTTTATTAAGGTTAGAGTTGATATAATTATGGACTGAACTATAATTGAAATTTCATTTATTGTGATTGGGGACAGTGTAAATGAAGGTTAGGTTCTAGTTGGAAGGTTTATTAGGATTAGGGTTAGAATAATTGGGAGTTGGGTTATGGTTGAAATGGAGTTTATTGTGGTTGGGGTTGGAATAATTGGGAATTGGGTTGAAATTAGGTTTATTAAGCTTAGGGTTAGAGTAATTAGGGGTTGGGTTATGGTAAATAATTGGGGTAAGGTCATCGTTGAGATGAGTCTATTGAGGTTGGGGTTAGAGTAATTAGGGATTAGGTTATGGTTAAGATTAGGCTTATTGAGGTTGGGGTTGGAATAATTAGGAATGAGGTTATGGTTAAGATTAGGTTTATTGAGGTTGGGGTTAGAGTAATTAGGGATTAGGTGATGGTTAAGATTAGGTTTATTGAGGTTGGGGTTAGAGTAATTAGGGATTAGGTGATGGTTAAGATTAGGTTTATTGAGGTTGGGGTTAGAGTAATTAGGGATTAGGTTATGGTTAAGATTAGGCTTATTGAGGTTGGGGTTGGAATAATTAGGAATGAGGTTATGGTTAAGATTAGGTTTATTGAGGTTGGGGTTAGAGTAATTAGGGATTAGGTGATGGTTAAGATTAGGTTTATTGAGGTTGGGGTTAGAGTAATTAGGGATTAGGTGATGGTTAAGATTAAGGAAACGTGGAACATAAAGGACAAGAGAACTGTCTGCAGCTACATAAACAGGCCCTAATTCAAACTTGGATCGATTTCTCAGCTCCTAAAGCTTGCTACAGAGATGTAGCCATGATTGGTTACAAGGGTTACAAGCTGTGCAATTATGCAGAAAATGTGCCCTTTCATTTGGGTTTCTTAATTTCATGTGGGGTTAGATGCAGTTCCTAACCTAAACAGCAGGTGCCAGCTTTCAGTAAGTCTGGGGTTAGCTTGGGGTTAGATGCAGTTCCTAACCTAAACAGCAGGTGCCAGCTTTCAGTAAGTCTGGGGTTAGCTTGGGGTTAGATGCAGTTCCTAACCTAAACAGCAGGTGCCAGCTTTCAGTAAGTCTGGGGTTAGCTTGGGGTTAGATGCAGTTCCTAACCTAAACAGCAGGTGCCAGCTTTCAGTAAGTCTGGGGTTAGCTTGGGGTTAGATGCAGTTCCTAACCTAAACAGCAGGTGCCAGCTTTCAGTAAGTCTGGGGTTAGCTTGGGGTTAGGCCTTGGATTGGGGGCGTGGTTAGGGTTTTGCTCATAGGTTAAGAGTTAAAACCAGAGGCGGCATTCAAATTAGTGGCATTGAAATGAGACGTATGCTAATCTTTGCTCTCCTATTGGCTGGAGGTAGCAGTATGCAAATGTCTGCTCTCCTATTGGCCGTATGCAAATGTTTGGAATCCCATTGGTTGAAACTCAAACATGTCCTTTTTGCTGGTTTGTAATGTCAATGATGTGTGTTGTATTGTACCACAGGGACTTTTATTTCCTTGGGGATCAGTAAAGCATCCATCAATCCATGTGTATGTCTAACTATTTGCCTACCTTTTATTTATTTATTTCAGCAGGACATGATCCGAGTCAGACTTGGAGCAGAAGATCCGTCCGTGGCCGAGGTGGGCAGCACACGACCCACACATCCACGAGACCACGAACCTATGACACACAACACACACACAAAAAAAACAAAACAAAACATATGATAAGCACAAAAATGCAATAATCGTTCAAGAACACGAATGGTAACCCCTGGTATCAGAATGAGATTCATGGGCCGAGTACGTGGACACACACACACACACACACACACACAGACACAGACACAGACACACACACACACACACACACACACACACACACAGGCAATTGGCAGTGTGTGTAATGTTAAAAAATAACAATAAAAAATAAAGGAACAGAACAGTAAAGTACCTGAATCGATTGAACAAGATGTGAACAGTTCGGTTGACATTCTTCTGACTTATCAGGTAGCCAAGGTTTGGTATTTTTTGGAATACGAGCTGTTGAAAAACCTGAAATCATACTAAGTGATGTGGCATGACTATTCCAAAAGATGGCAGCAGAGGATCAAAAATGAGCGGTGCCTTAGGATTCCGTCAAGCCGGGAAGTCGAGGCTTCCCAGCTTAAGAGAGAGTACGCACCGAATAGGCCCAATTTAACCCTAGTCTATTCATATGTCACTCATTAATTTGTTAATGTATACATATCATTAATTCATCAATAATTCATGATGCACTCACTATCAGTCGATGTATTAATTCATTGTTAATAAACTGGTAGTTAGGTGTTAGTATATGTTTAGTTATGTACACATGTTGTAAAGTGTTTACCGTCGTGTTCTCAGCGCGCTTGGCTCTTTAAACTTCTCTACGGTGTGTATTCTTGGTTTGCTTGTGGCAAAAAATATTACACAAACGTCCATATCCATACCCAAACATCCTCGAGGACTTCATGTTGACTGTGGCGCCCTCAGGTGTCCCTCTTGTGGTATAACCTTTTTTTCCTTATTCCTTTTTTATTTCATTAATATTACATAGGATATCGATTTATTTTGGGGGTTTCCATTTTAAATTATGTTTTAGGTCAATCAATTATATTGTATAATTTATGGTCAAGGTGGTTAAGGTAGGTCAGGGTTAGAAATATATCTATTGAGGTCGAAGTTGAATTAATTGTAGGTAGGGTGGGTTGTAGTCAGTCTAGTTTTAATCTAAATTGGGGTTAGGATGATGGGTGATTAGATTGCGGTTAAAATTCAGTTTATTTGGGGTCAGGGCTAGGATGATCAAAGATTAGGTTGTAGTAGAGCTTCAGTGTATTGAATTTAAAGTACTTGGAAATTGGGTTGAAGTTGTAATTAGGTTTATTAAGGTTAGAGTTGATATAATTATGGACTGAACTATAATTGAAATTTCATTTATTGTGATTGGGGACAGTGTAAATGAAGGTTAGGTTCTAGTTGGAAGGTTTATTAGGATTAGGGTTAGAATAATTGGGAGTTGGGTTATGGTTGAAATGGAGTTTATTGTGGTTGGGGTTGGAATAATTGGGAATTGGGTTGAAATTAGGTTTATTAAGCTTAGGGTTAGAGTAATTAGGGGTTGGGTTATGGTAAATAATTGGGGTAAGGTCATCGTTGAGATGAGTCTATTGAGGTTGGGGTTAGAGTAATTAGGGATTAGGTTATGGTTAAGATTAGGCTTATTGAGGTTGGGGTTGGAATAATTAGGAATGAGGTTATGGTTAAGATTAGGTTTATTGAGGTTGGGGTTAGAGTAATTAGGGATTAGGTGATGGTTAAGATTAGGTTTATTGAGGTTGGGGTTAGAGTAATTAGGGATTAGGTGATGGTTAAGATTAGGTTTATTGAGGTTGGGGTTAGAGTAATTAGGGATTAGGTTATGGTTAAGATTAGGCTTATTGAGGTTGGGGTTGGAATAATTAGGAATGAGGTTATGGTTAAGATTAGGTTTATTGAGGTTGGGGTTAGAGTAATTAGGGATTAGGTGATGGTTAAGATTAGGTTTATTGAGGTTGGGGTTAGAGTAATTAGGGATTAGGTGATGGTTAAGATTAAGGAAACGTGGAACATAAAGGACAAGAGAACTGTCTGCAGCTACATAAACAGGCCCTAATTCAAACTTGGATCGATTTCTCAGCTCCTAAAGCTTGCTACAGAGATGTAGCCATGATTGGTTACAAGGGTTACAAGCTGTGCAATTATGCAGAAAATGTGCCCTTTCATTTGGGTTTCTTAATTTCATGTGGGGTTAGATGCAGTTCCTAACCTAAACAGCAGGTGCCAGCTTTCAGTAAGTCTGGGGTTAGCTTGGGGTTAGATGCAGTTCCTAACCTAAACAGCAGGTGCCAGCTTTCAGTAAGTCTGGGGTTAGCTTGGGGTTAGATGCAGTTCCTAACCTAAACAGCAGGTGCCAGCTTTCAGTAAGTCTGGGGTTAGCTTGGGGTTAGATGCAGTTCCTAACCTAAACAGCAGGTGCCAGCTTTCAGTAAGTCTGGGGTTAGCTTGGGGTTAGATGCAGTTCCTAACCTAAACAGCAGGTGCCAGTTTTTGCAGTAAGTCTGGGGTTAGCTTGGGGTTTGTTTTGTAATGAGGTACAAAAATCGGTTGACATTCTTCTGACTTAAAGATTGGAGCCCAGTAAAAGTAATTAGGCAGTGGGGGTACAAAAAAAGATAGCTGGTGTCGTTGGGGGGGTACGAGGTGGTTCATTCTACCTTGAAAGTCCTACAAACTGGTGCAAAGTAGGACTGTTCTAAAAGTACATGAGGACGTTGTAACCGAAAACGTCCAGTAAGGCAAGGCAAGGCAAGGCAAGTTTATTTGTATAGCACCTTTCATACACAGTGGCAATTCAAAGTGCTTTACATAAGGAAAAATTAAAAATTAAAAGCATTAAAACATTCCTGAGATCTAGAACCTCAGAAAGACTTCTTGCAAACATTTAGTTACAATTAAAAACATGAAATTCAAACAAGAGAGATAAAAATTAAGAACTTGAAAAATTAAAAGAAAATATTGTAAAATATACCCTACAATTTGGTAAATACGAAATTAAAACAAGAGAAATAAGCAAATAAAACATAAAAACTAAAAGAAAATATAGTAAAATATACCTTACAGTTTAGAGAATATGGAATTAAAACAAGACTAAAAGAAATATGGTAAAATGAGGGTAATAGTAAAAATATCGAGCTCAATCATAGGCACAAGAAAAAATAAAAGTTTTTAACCTGGATTTAAAGATTTCTATGTTTGAGGAACATCTAATATCTCCTGGCAGTCTGTTCCAGTTATATGCAGCCCAACAACTAAATGCTGCTTCACCATGTTTAGTTTGGACTCTGGGCTCTACTAGCTGACCTGAGTCCATGGATCTAAGAGATCTACTGGGTTTATATTCTCTAAACATTTCTGAGATGTATTCTGGGCCGAACCCATTCAGTGATTTATAGACCAGTAGCAGCACTTTAAATTCTATTCTGTAACTAACCGGAAGCCAGTGTAGAGATTTTAGAACTGGAGTGATGTGCTCAGTTCTCTTTGTCTTGGTTAAAACTCTTGCAGCAGCGTTCTGAATGAGCTGTAACTGTTTAATGGTCTTTTTGGGAAGTCCAGTTAAGAGACCATTACAATAGTCCACCCTACTGGAGATAAAAGCATGGATCAGCTTCTCTAGGTCTTGTTGGCACACTAGACCCTTGATTTTGGCTATATTTCTAAGATGGTAGAAGGCTGTTTTGGTGATGGTTTTAATATGGCTGGTGAATGTAAGATCTGAGTCTATTAGAACGCCAAGATTTCGGACTTGGTCTTTGGTTTTTAGAGCCCGGGAACTGAGGTGTTCAATGACACTAGACCTCTTTTCTTTGTTGCCAAACACGACAATCTCTGTTTTGTCCTTATTTAACTGTAAAAAATTCTGGCTCATCCATTTATTGATGTCCTCTAAACACTGACACAGTGAATCTATTGGGCTGTAATCATCTGGTGAGAGAGCCAGATATATCTGTGTGTCATCTGCATAACTATGGTAATCAATGTTGTTAGCCTGTAGCATTTGGCCTAATGGCAGCATATAAAGATTGAACAGGAGAGGTCCGAGAACTGATCCCTGGGGGATTCCACATGTCATAGCCACTCTGTCAGATTCATAGCTGCCAATAGTGACAAAGTAACTGCAGTCTTTTAAGTAAGACCTGAACCAATTAAGGACTGTTCCGGAAAGTCCAACCCAGTTTTCCAACCTGTCCAGCAGTATTCTGTGATCTACAGTGTCGAAGGCTGCACTAAGATCCAGTAAAACCAGAACTGATATTTTACCTGAGTCACTATTCAGCCGTAGATCATTTACCACTTTTATGAGAGCCGTTTCAGTGCTGTAGTGAGCTCGAAAGCCTGACTGAAATTTGTCAAAAGAACCACTGGAATTCAAAAAACTGCTGACTTGATTGTAGACAACTTTCTCAATGATCTTAGCTGTGAAAGGAAGATTTGAGATCGGCCTGTAGTTGTTTAACACAGACGCATCCAGAGTTCTCTTTTTTAGGAGTGGTTTAATGGCAGCTGTTTTCAGTGACTTTGGGAAAACGCCTGATGATAGTGAGCCATTAACTATTTGTTGCAAATCAGTTTTTACAGAGTTAAAAATAGTTTTAAAAAATTCAGATGGCAGCATGTCGAGACAACATGTCGATGATTTAAGATGCTGAACTGTTTTCTCCAGAGTTTTTTGGTCTATTGTATTAAATTGTGACATAATAGTCATGTTATTTTTAGGTGTCTGTAGGGGCAGCATGGTTTTATTGTTTGACTGAGTGGAGTTAATGGTCAGTCTAATAGTTTTGATTTTTTCACAGAAGAAATGAGCAAACTCATTACATTTCTCTGTGGACAGAAGTTCTGGCGTGATCTGTTTTGGAGGATTTGCAAGCTTGTCGACCACGTTGAATAGAGTGCGGGTGTTGTTGATGTTCCTGTTAATGATCTTAGAGAAGTGCCATCTACTGATCTTAATGATCAGTAGATGGCAGCAGAGGGTTAAAAACGAGCGGTGCGTTTCCAGCTGTGAGCAGGGAGAAGTGGTCGGCTTGAAATGTAGTGTTTCCAATGCAAAGTGAAAGAGCTTTCCAAAATCTGTTCATAAAGTGTGTAAATAATTTCATGTAAAAAGCTCAATCCAGACAAACACAACATACAATGATATTATGTTCATGAAGGATATTCAGAGCTGGTGTCCGAACCCACTGGGATAGACGCCGATTGACTTTTAATTCATTCAAAATGGGATTTCTCAGCTCTTGAGGCTGCTACAGCATAGATGTAGCAACGATTGGTCAGAAGAACAAACTTCAAGCTGTGCACTAACACTGGAAAATGTGCCGTTTCATCGGGTTTCTTATTTCCTTTTCTTAATGTCGATGCAGTTCCGAACATGCCCTGCAGAGGTCAGATCCTTAAGCCGGGAAGCAGCGACCATATGGTGCAAGGTTCCCGGATTAAGAGAATGCGGCCCATCTGACCCTAGTCTACACTCAGTCAAATAATCGGGAAAATTCGAAGAAACGTCGTAGGACCTCCAAAATCGCACAGGGCGTGCAGGTCCAACCTACCAGCGACATATCGGAGCCCCGCGGTCCCGCGTGGAAAGACGGCCGAGATACGGGCCCCCGACGCGTACGCGAGTAGGCCCAAAAAACCACGTTTCGGGGTCCCGCGGCGGAACCGTAGGACGTAGGCGCACCGAAACCGAGCACGTCGGAGGGGGCCCGGCCACGAGCGACATATCGGAGCCCCGTCACCGTGGTCCGAAAGGCGGCCGAGACACGGGCCCCGACGCGTACGCGAGTAGTCGTCAGGCCCCAGACGACGTGCGGAGGTCCCGCGAGGGAACCGGATGTCGTAGGCCCACCGGACCAGAGTACGACGGACCGCGCGTAGGCACGAGCGACATATCGGAGCCCCGTGACCCTGGTCCTAAAGGCGTCCGAGATACGGGAATAATTGGGAATTGGGTTGAAATTAGGTTTATTAAGCTTAGGGTTAGAGTAATTAGGGGTTGGGTTATGGTAAATAATTGGGGTAAGGTCATCGTTGAGATGAGTCTATTGAGGTTGGGGTTAGAATAATTAGGGATTAGGTTATGGTTAAGATTAGGCTTATTGAGGTTGGGGTTGGAATAATTAGAAATGAGGTTATGGTTAAGATTAGGTTTATTGAGGTTGGGGTTAGAGTAATTAGGGATTAGGTGATGGTTAAGATTAGGTTTATTGAGGTTGGGGTTAGAGTAATTAGGGATTAGGTGATGGTTAAGATTAGGTTATGGTTAAGATTAGGTTTATTGAGGTTGGGGTTAGAGTAATTAGGGATTAGGTAATGGTTAAGATTAGGTTTATTGAGGTTGGGGTTAGAGTAATTAGGGATTAGGTTATGGTTAAGATTAGGCTTATTGAGGTTGGGGTTGGAATAATTAGGAATGAGGTTATGGTTAAGATTAGGTTTATTGAGGTTGGGGTTAGAGTAATTAGGGATTAGGTAATGGTTAAGATTAGGTTTATTGAGGTTGGGGTTAGAGTAATTAGGGATTAGGTAATGGTTAAGATTAGGTTTATTGAGGTTGGGGTTAGAATAATTAGGGATTAGGTAATGGTTAAGATTAGGTTTATTGAGGTTGGGGTTAGAGTAATTAGGGATTAGGTAATGGTTAAGATTAGGTTTATTGAGGTTGGGGTTAGAATAATTAGGGATTAGGTTATGGTTAAAATTAAGGAAACGTGGAACATAAAGGACAAGAGAACTGTCTGCAGCTACATAAACAGGCCCTAATTCAAACTTGGATCGATTTCTCAGCTCCTAAAGCTTGCTACAGAGATGTAGCCATGATTGGTTACAAGGGTTACAAGCTGTGCAATTATGGAGAAAATGTGCCCTTTCATTTGGGTTTCTTAATTTCATGTGGGGTTAGATGCAGTTCCTAACCTAAACAGCAGGTGCCAGCTTGCAGTAAGTCTGGGGTTAGCTTGGGGTTAGATGCAGTTCCTAACCTAAACAGCAGGTGCCAGCTTTCAGTAAGTCTGGGGTTAGCTTGGGGTTAGATGCAGTTCCTAACCTAAACAGCAGGTGCCAGCTTTCAGTAAGTCTGGGGTTAGCTTGGGGTTAGATGCAGTTCCTAACCTAAACAGCAGGTGCCACCTTGCAGTAAGTCTGGGGTTAGCTTGGGGTTAGGCCTTGGATTGGGGGCGTGGTTAGGGTTTTGCTCATAGGTTAAGAGTTAAAACCAGAGGCGGCATTCAAATTAGTGGCATTGAAATGAGACGTATGCTAATCTTTGCTCTCCTATTGGCTGGAGGTAGCAGTATGCAAATGTCTGCTCTCCTATTGGCCGTATGCAAATGTTTGGAATCCCATTGGTTGAAACTCAAACATGTCCTTTTTGCTGGTTTGTAATGTCAATGATGTGTGTTGTATTGTACCACAGGGACTTTTATTTCCTTGGGGATCAGTAAAGCATCCATCAATCCATGTGTATGTCTAACTATTTGCCTACCTTTTATTTATTTATTTCAGCAGGACATGATCCGAGTCAGACTTGGAGCAGAAGATCCGTCCGTGGCCGAGGTGGGCAGCACACGACCCACACATCCACGAGACCACGAACCTATGACCAGTGTTGTGCCAGTTCACAGCTTTTCTGAACTAGTTCAAGTTCAGTTCATACATGCTCAAAGTGAACAGTTCACGTTCAAAGTTCACAATTTTAATTCTGAACTAGTTCAAAGTTCAGTTCATTTTACTTTTTTCGTGAGATATTCAAATAAATACTTTTTTTCACACTACAAGCTAGAAATCACTATACGTTCTTTGAAACTGCTCATTGTAGACATTTCCTCATGACACTGCAATTGTGGGTTTCTTACCAGGTGATGAAACTTGCAGCAGTACAGACAAGGTAGACCAGTTCTATACTTAGTGCAATGAAATCTACCAGCATTTAATTAAAAAAAGAATATATAATATGAAATATGTATATATTATTTGATATATATGATATTATATATACATATGTGTGCGTATGAAATGAAACTCTTGAATGAAGGTAATGAAGGCAAAACTCAAAGGCACAAAAAACTTTATTTTTAAGGAAACTGCGATGCATTGCGCACACAATGTCAAAACCATTTCTGTCTGGTGATACATGATTTAAGCGGCACCAGCGAGAATACAGGAGGGAGGAACTTTCTCTCGTTGCGTTTCAAAAGAGAAAACAGATGTCACTCAGTTTTCAATGGAAAACAAATTCCAACGTTCATTTACAGTGATGTCTGCCGTTCATGACACATAATGTGAACTAATTCACGTTCAAGTTCTTTATTAAAAATGTGTTGCGTTCAGTTCAACGTTCACGAAAAAATGAGCGTGTTCAATGAACGCGTTCTTTTGAACTCGTTCACGCACAACACTGCCTATGACACACAACACACACACAAAAAAAACAAAACAAAACATATGATAAGCACAAAAATGCAATAATCGTTCAAGAACACGAATGGTAACCCCTGGTATCAGAATGAGATTCATGGGCCGAGTACGTGGACACACACACACACACACACACACACACAGACACAGACACAGACACACACACACACACACACACACACACACACAGGCAATTGGCAGTGTGTGTAATGTTAAAAAATAACAATAAAAAATAAAGGAACAGAACAGTAAAGTACCTGAATCGATTGAACAAGATGTGAACAGTTCGGTTGACATTCTTCTGACTTATCAGGTAGCCAAGGTTTGGTATTTTTTGGAATACGAGCTGTTGAAAAACCTGAAATCATACTAAGTGATGTGGCATGACTATTCCAAAAGATGGCAGCAGAGGATCAAAAATGAGCGGTGCCTTAGGATTCCGTCAAGCCGGGAAGTCGAGGCTTCCCAGCTTAAGAGAGAGTACGCACCGAATAGGCCCAATTTAACCCTAGTCTATTCATATGTCACTCATTAATTTGTTAATGTATACATATCATTAATTCATCAATAATTCATGATGCACTCACTATCAGTCGATGTATTAATTCATTGTTAATAAACTGGTAGTTAGGTGTTAGTATATGTTTAGTTATGTACACATGTTGTAAAGTGTTTACCGTCGTGTTCTCAGCGCGCTTGGCTCTTTAAACTTCTCTACGGTGTGTATTCTTGGTTTGCTTGTGGCAAAAAATATTACACAAACGTCCATATCCATACCCAAACATCCTCGAGGACTTCATGTTGACTGTGGCGCCCTCAGGTGTCCCTCTTGTGGTATAACCTTTTTTTCCTTATTCCTTTTTTATTTCATTAATATTACATAGGATATCGATTTATTTTGGGGGTTTCCATTTTAAATTATGTTTTAGGTCAATCAATTATATTGTATAATTTATGGTCAAGGTGGTTAAGGTAGGTCAGGGTTAGAAATATATCTATTGAGGTCGAAGTTGAATTAATTGTAGGTAGGGTGGGTTGTAGTCAGTCTAGTTTTAATCTAAATTGGGGTTAGGATGATGGGTGATTAGATTGCGGTTAAAATTCAGTTTATTTGGGGTCAGGGCTAGGATGATCAAAGATTAGGTTGTAGTAGAGCTTCAGTGTATTGAATTTAAAGTACTTGGAAATTGGGTTGAAGTTGTAATTAGGTTTATTAAGGTTAGAGTTGATATAATTATGGACTGAACTATAATTGAAATTTCATTTATTGTGATTGGGGACAGTGTAAATGAAGGTTAGGTTCTAGTTGGAAGGTTTATTAGGATTAGGGTTAGAATAATTGGGAGTTGGGTTATGGTTGAAATGGAGTTTATTGTGGTTGGGGTTGGAATAATTGGGAATTGGGTTGAAATTAGGTTTATTAAGCTTAGGGTTAGAGTAATTAGGGGTTGGGTTATGGTAAATAATTGGGGTAAGGTCATCGTTGAGATGAGTCTATTGAGGTTGGGGTTAGAGTAATTAGGGATTAGGTTATGGTTAAGATTAGGCTTATTGAGGTTGGGGTTGGAATAATTACGAATAAGGTTATGGTTAAGATTAGGTTTATTGAGGTTGGGGTTAGAGTAATTAGGGATTAGGTGATGGTTAAGATTAGGTTTATTGAGGTTGGGGTTAGAGTAATTAGGGATTAGGTGATGGTTAAGATTAGGTTTATTGAGGTTGGGGTTAGAGTAATTAGGGATTAGGTTAGGGTTAGGGTTAGGGTTAGGGTTAGGGTTAGGGTTAGGGTTAGGGTTAGGGTTAGGGTTAGGTTAAGAGTTAAAACCAGAGGCGGCATTCAAATTAGTGGCATTGAAATGAGACGTATGCTAATCTTTGCTCTCCTATTGGCTGGAGGTAGCAGTATGCAAATGTCTGCTCTCCTATTGGCCGTATGCAAATGTTTGGAATCCCATTGGTTGAAACTCAAACATGTCCTTTTTGCTGGTTTGTAATGTCAATGATGTGTGTTGTATTGTACCACAGGGACTTTTATTTCCTTGGGGATCAGTAAAGCATCCATCAATCCATGTGTATGTCTAACTATTTGCCTACCTTTTATTTATTTATTTCAGCAGGACATGATCCGAGTCAGACTTGGAGCAGAAGATCCGTCCGTGGCCGAGGTGGGCAGCACACGACCCACACATCCACGAGACCACGAACCTATGACACACAACACACACACAAAAAAAACAAAACAAAACATATGATAAGCACAAAAATGCAATAATCGTTCAAGAACACGAATGGTAACCCCTGGTATCAGAATGAGATTCATGGGCCGAGTACGTGGACACACACACACACACACACACACACAGACACAGACACAGACACACACACACACACACACACACACACACACAGGCAATTGGCAGTGTGTGTAATGTTAAAAAATAACAATAAAAAATAAAGGAACAGAACAGTAAAGTACCTGAATCGATTGAACAAGATGTGAACAGTTCGGTTGACATTCTTCTGACTTATCAGGTAGCCAAGGTTTGGTATTTTTTGGAATATGAGCTGTTGAAAAACCTGAAATCATACTAAGTGATGTGGCATGACTATTCCAAAAGATGGCAGCAGAGGATCAAAAATGAGCGGTGCCTTAGGATTCCGTCAAGCCGGGAAGTCGAGGCTTCCCAGCTTAAGAGAGAGTACGCACCGAATAGGCCCAATTTAACCCTAGTCTATTCATATGTCACTCATTAATTTGTTAATGTATACATATCATTAATTCATCAATAATTCATGATGCACTCACTATCAGTCGATGTATTAATTCATTGTTAATAAACTGGTAGTTAGGTGTTAGTATATGTTTAGTTATGTACACATGTTGTAAAGTGTTTACCGTCGTGTTCTCAGCGCGCTTGGCTCTTTAAACTTCTCTACGGTGTGTATTCTTGGTTTGCTTGTGGCAAAAAATATTACACAAACGTCCATATCCATACCCAAACATCCTCGAGGACTTCATGTTGACTGTGGCGCCCTCAGGTGTCCCTCTTGTGGTATAACCTTTTTTTCCTTATTCCTTTTTTATTTCATTAATATTACATAGGATATCGATTGATTTTGGGGGTTTCCATTTTAAATTATGTTTTAGGTCAATCAATTATATTGTATAATTTATGGTCAAGGTGGTTAAGGTAGGTCAGGGTTAGAAATATATCTATTGAGGTCGAAGTTGAATTAATTGTAGGTAGGGTGGGTTGTAGTCAGTCTAGTTTTAATCTAAATTGGGGTTAGGATGATGGGTGATTAGATTGCGGTTAAAATTCAGTTTATTTGGGGTCAGGGCTAGGATGATCAAAGATTAGGTTGTAGTAGAGCTTCAGTGTATTGAATTTAAAGTACTTGGAAATTGGGTTGAAGTTGTAATTAGGTTTATTAAGGTTAGAGTTGATATAATTATGGACTGAACTATAATTGAAATTTCATTTATTGTGATTGGGGACAGTGTAAATGAAGGTTAGGTTCTAGTTGGAAGGTTTATTAGGATTAGGGTTAGAATAATTGGGAGTTGGGTTATGGTTGAAATGGAGTTTATTGTGGTTGGGGTTGGAATAATTGGGAATTGGGTTGAAATTAGGTTTATTAAGCTTAGGGTTAGAGTAATTAGGGGTTGGGTCATGGTAAATAATTGGGGTAAGGTCATCGTTGAGATGAGTCTATTGAGGTTGGGGTTAGAGTAATTAGGGATTCGGTTATGGTTAAGATTAGGCTTATTGAGGTTGGGGTTGGAATAATTAGGAATGAGGTTATGGTTAAGATTAGGTTTATTGAGGTTGGGGTTAGAGTAATTAGGGATTAGGTGATGGTTAAGATTAGGTTTATTGAGGTTGGGGTTAGAGTAATTAGGGATTAGGTGATGGTTAAGATTAAGGAAACGTGGAACATAAAGGACAAGAGAACTGTCTGCAGCTACATAAACAGGCCCTAATTCAAACTTGGATCGATTTCTCAGCTCCTAAAGCTTGCTACAGAGATGTAGCCATGATTGGTTACAAGGGTTACAAGCTGTGCAATTATGCAGAAAATGTGCCCTTTCATTTGGGTTTCTTAATTTCATGTGGGGTTAGATGCAGTTCCTAACCTAAACAGCAGGTGCCAGCTTTCAGTAAGTCTGGGGTTAGCTTGGGGTTAGATGCAGTTCCTAACCTAAACAGCAGGTGCCACCTTGCAGTAAGTCTGGGGTTAGCTTGGGGTTAGATGCAGTTCCTAACCTAAACAGCAGGTGCCAGCTTTCAGTAAGTCTGGGGTTAGCTTGGGGTTAGATGCAGTTCCTAACCTAAACAGCAGGTGCCAGCTTTCAGTAAGTCTGGGGTTAGCTTGGGGTTAGATGCAGTTCCTAACCTAAACAGCAGGTGCCACCTTGCAGTAAGTCTGGGGTTAGCTTGGGGTTTGTTTTGTAATGAGGTACAAAAATCGGTTGACATTCTTCTGACTTAAAGATTGGAGCCCAGTAAAAGTAATTAGGCAGTGGGGGTACAAAAAAAGATAGCTGGTGTCGTTGGGGGGGTACGAGGTGGTTCATTCTACCTTGAAAGTCCTACAAACTGGTGCTGTATGACTTCTAAAAGTACATGAGGACGTTGTAACCGAAAACGTCCAGTAGATGGCAGCAGAGGGTTAAAAACGAGCGGTGCGTTTCCAGCTGTGAGCAGGGAGAAGTGGTCGGCTTGAAATGTAGTGTTTCCAATGCAAAGTGAAAGAGCTTTCCAAAATCTGTTCATAAAGTGTGTAAATAATTTCATGTAAAAAGCTCAATCCAGACAAACACAACATACAATGATATTATGTTCATGAAGGATATTCAGAGCTGGTGTCCGAACCCACTGGGATAGACGCCGATTGACTTTTAATTCATTCAAAATGGGATTTCTCAGCTCTTGAGGCTGCTACAGCATAGATGTAGCAACGATTGGTCAGAAGAACAAACTTCAAGCTGTGCACTAACACTGGAAAATGTGCCGTTTCATCGGGTTTCTTATTTCCTTTTCTTAATGTCGATGCAGTTCCGAACATGCCCTGCAGAGGTCAGATCCTTAAGCCGGGAAGCAGCGACCATATGGTGCAAGGTTCCCGGATTAAGAGAATGCGGCCGATCTGACCCTAGTCTACACTCAGTCAAATAATCGGGAAAATTCGAAGAAACGTCGTAGGACCTCCAAAATCGCACAGGGCGTGCAGGTCCAACCTACCAGCGACATATCGGAGCCCCGCGGTCCCGCGTGGAAAGACGGCCGAGATACGGGCCCCCGACGCGTACGCGAGTAGGCCCAAAAAACCACGTTTCGGGGTCCCGCGGCGGAACCGTAGGACGTAGGCGCACCGAAACCGAGCACGTCGGAGGGGGCCCGGCCACGAGCGACATATCGGAGCCCCGTCACCGTGGTCCGAAAGGCGGCCGAGACACGGGCCCCGACGCGTACGCGAGTAGTCGTCAGGCCCCAGACGACGTGCGGAGGTCCCGCGAGGGAACCGGATGTCGTAGGCCCACCGGACCAGAGTACGACGGACCGCGCGTAGGCACGAGCGACATATCGGAGCCCCGTGACCCTGGTCCTAAAGGCGTCCGAGATACGGGAATAATTGGGAATTGGGTTGAAATTAGGTTTATTAAGCTTAGGGTTAGAGTAATTAGGGGTTGGGTTATGGTAAATAATTGGGGTAAGGTCATCGTTGAGATGAGTCTATTGAGGTTGGGGTTAGAATAATTAGGGATTAGGTTATGGTTAAGATTAGGCTTATTGAGGTTGGGGTTGGAATAATTAGAAATGAGGTTATGGTTAAGATTAGGTTTATTGAGGTTGGGGTTAGAGTAATTAGGGATTAGGTGATGGTTAAGATTAGGTTTATTGAGGTTGGGGTTAGAGTAATTAGGGATTAGGTGATGGTTAAGATTAGGTTATGGTTAAGATTAGGTTTATTGAGGTTGGGGTTAGAGTAATTAGGGATTAGGTAATGGTTAAGATTAGGTTTATTGAGGTTGGGGTTAGAGTAATTAGGGATTAGGTTATGGTTAAGATTAGGCTTATTGAGGTTGGGGTTGGAATAATTAGGAATGAGGTTATGGTTAAGATTAGGTTTATTGAGGTTGGGGTTAGAGTAATTAGGGATTAGGTAATGGTTAAGATTAGGTTTATTGAGGTTGGGGTTAGAGTAATTAGGGATTAGGTAATGGTTAAGATTAGGTTTATTGAGGTTGGGGTTAGAATAATTAGGGATTAGGTAATGGTTAAGATTAGGTTTATTGAGGTTGGGGTTAGAATAATTAGGGATTAGGTTATGGTTAAAATTAAGGAAACGTGGAACATAAAGGACAAGAGAACTGTCTGCAGCTACATAAACAGGCCCTAATTCAAACTTGGATCGATTTCTCAGCTCCTAAAGCTTGCTACAGAGATGTAGCCATGATTGGTTACAAGGGTTACAAGCTGTGCAATTATGCAGAAAATGTGCCCTTTCATTTGGGTTTCTTAATTTCATGTGGGGTTAGATGCAGTTCCTAACCTAAACAGCAGGTGCCAGCTTTCAGTAAGTCTGGGGTTAGCTTGGGGTTAGATGCAGTTCCTAACCTAAACAGCAGGTGCCACCTTGCAGTAAGTCTGGGGTTAGCTTGGGGTTAGCTTGGGGTTAGGCCTTGGATTGGGGGCGTGGTTAGGGTTTTGCTCATAGGTTAAGAGTTAAAACCAGAGGCGGCATTCAAATTAGTGGCATTGAAATGAGACGTATGCTAATCTTTGCTCTCCTATTGGCTGGAGGTAGCAGTATGCAAATGTCTGCTCTCCTATTGGCCGTATGCAAATGTTTGGAATCCCATTGGTTGAAACTCAAACATGTCCTTTTTGCTGGTTTGTAATGTCAATGATGTGTGTTGTATTGTACCACAGGGACTTTTATTTCCTTGGGGATCAGTAAAGCATCCATCAATCCATGTGTATGTCTAACTATTTGCCTACCTTTTATTTATTTATTTCAGCAGGACATGATCCGAGTCAGACTTGGAGCAGAAGATCCGTCCGTGGCCGAGGTGGGCAGCACACGACCCACACATCCACGAGACCACGAACCTATGACACACAACACACACACAAAAAAAACAAAACAAAACATATGATAAGCACAAAAATGCAATAATCGTTCAAGAACACGAATGGTAACCCCTGGTATCAGAATGAGATTCATGGGCCGAGTACGTGGACACACACACACACACACACACACACAGACACAGACACAGACACACACACACACACACACACACACACACACACACACAGGCAATTGGCAGTGTGTGTAATGTTAAAAAATAACAATAAAAAATAAAGGAACAGAACAGTAAAGTACCTGAATCGATTGAACAAGATGTGAACAGTTCGGTTGACATTCTTCTGACTTATCAGGTAGCCAAGGTTTGGTATTTTTTGGAATACGAGCTGTTGAAAAACCTGAAATCATACTAAGTGATGTGGCATGACTATTCCAAAAGATGGCAGCAGAGGATCAAAAATGAGCGGTGCCTTAGGATTCCGTCAAGCCGGGAAGTCGAGGCTTCCCAGCTTAAGAGAGAGTACGCACCGAATAGGCCCAATTTAACCCTAGTCTATTCATATGTCACTCATTAATTTGTTAATGTATACATATCATTAATTCATCAATAATTCATGATGCACTCACTATCAGTCGATGTATTAATTCATTGTTAATAAACTGGTAGTTAGGTGTTAGTATATGTTTAGTTATGTACACATGTTGTAAAGTGTTTACCGTCGTGTTCTCAGCGCGCTTGGCTCTTTAAACTTCTCTACGGTGTGTATTCTTGGTTTGCTTGTGGCAAAAAATATTACACAAACGTCCATATCCATACCCAAACATCCTCGAGGACTTCATGTTGACTGTGGCGCCCTCAGGTGTCCCTCTTGTGGTATAACCTTTTTTTTCCTTATTCCTTTTTTATTTCATTAATATTACATAGGATATCGATTGATTTTGGGGGTTTCCATTTTAAATTATGTTTTAGGTCAATCAATTATATTGTATAATTTATGGTCAAGGTGGTTAAGGTAGGTCAGGGTTAGAAATATATCTATTGAGGTCGAAGTTGAATTAATTGTAGGTAGGGTGGGTTGTAGTCAGTCTAGTTTTAATCTAAATTGGGGTTAGGATGATGGGTGATTAGATTGCGGTTAAAATTCAGTTTATTTGGGGTCAGGGCTAGGATGATCAAAGATTAGGTTGTAGTAGAGCTTCAGTGTATTGAATTTAAAGTACTTGGAAATTGGGTTGAAGTTGTAATTAGGTTTATTAAGGTTAGAGTTGATATAATTATGGACTGAACTATAATTGAAATTTCATTTATTGTGATTGGGGACAGTGTAAATGAAGGTTAGGTTCTAGTTGGAAGGTTTATTAGGATTAGGGTTAGAATAATTGGGAGTTGGGTTATGGTTGAAATGGAGTTTATTGTGGTTGGGGTTGGAATAATTGGGAATTGGGTTGAAATTAGGTTTATTAAGCTTAGGGTTAGAGTAATTAGGGGTTGGGTTATGGTAAATAATTGGGGTAAGGTCATCGTTGAGATGAGTCTATTGAGGTTGGGGTTAGAGTAATTAGGGATTAGGTTATGGTTAAGATTAGGCTTATTGAGGTTGGGGTTGGAATAATTAGGAATGAGGTTATGGTTAAGATTAGGTTTATTGAGGTTGGGGTTAGAGTAATTAGGGATTAGGTGATGGTTAAGATTAGGTTTATTGAGGTTGGGGTTAGAGTAATTAGGGATTAGGTGATGGTTAAGATTAGGTTTATTGAGGTTGGGGTTAGAGTAATTAGGGATTAGGTTATGGTTAAGATTAGGCTTATTGAGGTTGGGGTTGGAATAATTAGGAATGAGGTTATGGTTAAGATTAGGTTTATTGAGGTTGGGGTTAGAGTAATTAGGGATTAGGTGATGGTTAAGATTAGGTTTATTGAGGTTGGGGTTAGAGTAATTAGGGATTAGGTGATGGTTAAGATTAAGGAAACGTGGAACATAAAGGACAAGAGAACTGTCTGCAGCTACATAAACAGGCCCTAATTCAAACTTGGATCGATTTCTCAGCTCCTAAAGCTTGCTACAGAGATGTAGCCATGATTGGTTACAAGGGTTACAAGCTGTGCAATTATGCAGAAAATGTGCCCTTTCATTTGGGTTTCTTAATTTCATGTGGGGTTAGATGCAGTTCCTAACCTAAACAGCAGGTGCCAGCTTTCAGTAAGTCTGGGGTTAGCTTGGGGTTAGATGCAGTTCCTAACCTAAACAGCAGGTGCCAGCTTTCAGTAAGTCTGGGGTTAGCTTGGGGTTAGATGCAGTTCCTAACCTAAACAGCAGGTGCCAGCTTTCAGTAAGTCTGGGGTTAGCTTGGGGTTAGGCCTTGGATTGGGGGCGTGGTTAGGGTTTTGCTCATAGGGTTAAGAGTTAAAACCAGAGGCGGCATTCAAATTAGTGGCATTGAAATGAGACGTATGCTAATCTTTGCTCTCCTATTGGCTGGAGGTAGCAGTATGCAAATGTCTGCTCTCCTATTGGCCGTATGCAAATGTTTGGAATCCCATTGGTTGAAACTCAAACATGTCCTTTTTGCTGGTTTGTAATGTCAATGATGTGTGTTGTATTGTACCACAGGGACTTTTATTTCCTTGGGGATCAGTAAAGCATCCATCAATCCATGTGTATGTCTAACTATTTGCCTACCTTTTATTTATTTATTTCAGCAGGACATGATCCGAGTCAGACTTGGAGCAGAAGATCCGTCCGTGGCCGAGGTGGGCAGCACACGACCCACACATCCACGAGACCACGAACCTATGACACACAACACACACACAAAAAAAACAAAACAAAACATATGATAAGCACAAAAATGCAATAATCGTTCAAGAACACGAATGGTAACCCCTGGTATCAGAATGAGATTCATGGGCCGAGTACGTGGACACACACACACACACACACACACACAGACACAGACACAGACACACACACACACACACACACACACACACACACACACACACAGGCAATTGGCAGTGTGTGTAATGTTAAAAAATAACAATAAAAAATAAAGGAACAGAACAGTAAAGTACCTGAATCGATTGAACAAGATGTGAACAGTTCGGTTGACATTCTTCTGACTTATCAGGTAGCCAAGGTTTGGTATTTTTTGGAATACGAGCTGTTGAAAAACCTGAAATCATACTAAGTGATGTGGCATGACTATTCCAAAAGATGGCAGCAGAGGATCAAAAATGAGCGGTGCCTTAGGATTCCGTCAAGCCGGGAAGTCGAGGCTTCCCAGCTTAAGAGAGAGTACGCACCGAATAGGCCCAATTTAACCCTAGTCTATTCATATGTCACTCATTAATTTGTTAATGTATACATATCATTAATTCATCAATAATTCATGATGCACTCACTATCAGTCGATGTATTAATTCATTGTTAATAAACTGGTAGTTAGGTGTTAGTATATGTTTAGTTATGTACACATGTTGTAAAGTGTTTACCGTCGTGTTCTCAGCGCGCTTGGCTCTTTAAACTTCTCTACGGTGTGTATTCTTGGTTTGCTTGTGGCAAAAAATATTACACAAACGTCCATATCCATACCCAAACATCCTCGAGGACTTCATGTTGACTGTGGCGCCCTCAGGTGTCCCTCTTGTGGTATAACCTTTTTTTCCTTATTCCTTTTTTATTTCATTAATATTACATAGGATATCGATTGATTTTGGGGGTTTCCATTTTAAATTATGTTTTAGGTCAATCAATTATATTGTATAATTTATGGTCAAGGTGGTTAAGGTAGGTCAGGGTTAGAAATATATCTATTGAGGTCGAAGTTGAATTAATTGTAGGTAGGGTGGGTTGTAGTCAGTCTAGTTTTAATCTAAATTGGGGTTAGGATGATGGGTGATTAGATTGCGGTTAAAATTCAGTTTATTTGGGGTCAGGGCTAGGATGATCAAAGATTAGGTTGTAGTAGAGCTTCAGTGTATTGAATTTAAAGTACTTGGAAATTGGGTTGAAGTTGTAATTAGGTTTATTAAGGTTAGAGTTGATATAATTATGGACTGAACTATAATTGAAATTTCATTTATTGTGATTGGGGACAGTGTAAATGAAGGTTAGGTTCTAGTTGGAAGGTTTATTAGGATTAGGGTTAGAATAATTGGGAGTTGGGTTATGGTTGAAATGGAGTTTATTGTGGTTGGGGTTGGAATAATTGGGAATTGGGTTGAAATTAGGTTTATTAAGCTTAGGGTTAGAGTAATTAGGGGTTGGGTCATGGTAAATAATTGGGGTAAGGTCATCGTTGAGATGAGTCTATTGAGGTTGGGGTTAGAGTAATTAGGGATTAGGTTATGGTTAAGATTAGGCTTATTGAGGTTGGGGTTGGAATAATTAGGAATGAGGTTATGGTTAAGATTAGGTTTATTGAGGTTGGGGTTAGAGTAATTAGGGATTAGGTGATGGTTAAGATTAGGTTTATTGAGGTTGGGGTTAGAGTAATTAGGGATTAGGTGATGGTTAAGATTAGGTTTATTGAGGTTGGGGTTAGAGTAATTAGGGATTAGGTTATGGTTAAGATTAGGCTTATTGAGGTTGGGGTTGGAATAATTAGGAATGAGGTTATGGTTAAGATTAGGTTTATTGAGGTTGGGGTTAGAGTAATTAGGGATTAGGTGATGGTTAAGATTAGGTTTATTGAGGTTGGGGTTAGAGTAATTAGGGATTAGGTGATGGTTAAGATTAAGGAAACGTGGAACATAAAGGACAAGAGAACTGTCTGCAGCTACATAAACAGGCCCTAATTCAAACTTGGATCGATTTCTCAGCTCCTAAAGCTTGCTACAGAGATGTAGCCATGATTGGTTACAAGGGTTACAAGCTGTGCAATTATGCAGAAAATGTGCCCTTTCATTTGGGTTTCTTAATTTCATGTGGGGTTAGATGCAGTTCCTAACCTAAACAGCAGGTGCCAGCTTTCAGTAAGTCTGGGGTTAGCTTGGGGTTAGATGCAGTTCCTAACCTAAACAGCAGGTGCCAGCTTTCAGTAAGTCTGGGGTTAGCTTGGGGTTAGATGCAGTTCCTAACCTAAACAGCAGGTGCCAGCTTTCAGTAAGTCTGGGGTTAGCTTGGGGTTAGATGCAGTTCCTAACCTAAACAGCAGGTGCCAGCTTTCAGTAAGTCTGGGGTTAGCTTGGGGTTAGATGCAGTTCCTAACCTAAACAGCAGGTGCCAGCTTTCAGTAAGTCTGGGGTTAGCTTGGGGTTAGGCCTTGGATTGGGGGCGTGGTTAGGGTTTTGCTCATAGGTTAAGAGTTAAAACCAGAGGCGGCATTCAAATTAGTGGCATTGAAATGAGACGTATGCTAATCTTTGCTCTCCTATTGGCTGGAGGTAGCAGTATGCAAATATCTGCTCTCCTATTGGCCGTATGCAAATGTTTGGAATCCCATTGGTTGAAACTCAAACATGTCCTTTTTGCTGGTTTGTAATGTCAATGATGTGTGTTGTATTGTACCACAGGGACTTTTATTTCCTTGGGGATCAGTAAAGCATCCATCAATCCATGTGTATGTCTAACTATTTGCCTACCTTTTATTTATTTATTTCAGCAGGACATGATCCGAGTCAGACTTGGAGCAGAAGATCCGTCCGTGGCCGAGGTGGGCAGCACACGACCCACACATCCACGAGACCACGAACCTATGACACACAACACACACACAAAAAAAACAAAACAAAACATATGATAAGCACAAAAATGCAATAATCGTTCAAGAACACGAATGGTAACCCCTGGTATCAGAATGAGATTCATGGGCCGAGTACGTGGACACACACACACACACACACACACACAGACACAGACACAGACACACACACACACACACACACACACACACAGGCAATTGGCAGTGTGTGTAATGTTAAAAAATAACAATAAAAAATAAAGGAACAGAACAGTAAAGTACCTGAATCGATTGAACAAGATGTGAACAGTTCGGTTGACATTCTTCTGACTTATCAGGTAGCCAAGGTTTGGTATTTTTTGGAATATGAGCTGTTGAAAAACCTGAAATCATACTAAGTGATGTGGCATGACTATTCCAAAAGATGGCAGCAGAGGATCAAAAATGAGCGGTGCCTTAGGATTCCGTCAAGCCGGGAAGTCGAGGCTTCCCAGCTTAAGAGAGAGTACGCACCGAATAGGCCCAATTTAACCCTAGTCTATTCATATGTCACTCATTAATTTGTTAATGTATACATATCATTAATTCATCAATAATTCATGATGCACTCACTATCAGTCGATGTATTAATTCATTGTTAATAAACTGGTAGTTAGGTGTTAGTATATGTTTAGTTATGTACACATGTTGTAAAGTGTTTACCGTCGTGTTCTCAGCGCGCTTGGCTCTTTAAACTTCTCTACGGTGTGTATTCTTGGTTTGCTTGTGGCAAAAAATATTACACAAACGTCCATATCCATACCCAAACATCCTCGAGGACTTCATGTTGACTGTGGCGCCCTCAGGTGTCCCTCTTGTGGTATAACCTTTTTTTCCTTATTCCTTTTTTATTTCATTAATATTACATAGGATATCGATTGATTTTGGGGGTTTCCATTTTAAATTATGTTTTAGGTCAATCAATTATATTGTATAATTTATGGTCAAGGTGGTTAAGGTAGGTCAGGGTTAGAAATATATCTATTGAGGTCGAAGTTGAATTAATTGTAGGTAGGGTGGGTTGTAGTCAGTCTAGTTTTAATCTAAATTGGGGTTAGGATGATGGGTGATTAGATTGCGGTTAAAATTCAGTTTATTTGGGGTCAGGGCTAGGATGATCAAAGATTAGGTTGTAGTAGAGCTTCAGTGTATTGAATTTAAAGTACTTGGAAATTGGGTTGAAGTTGTAATTAGGTTTATTAAGGTTAGAGTTGATATAATTATGGACTGAACTATAATTGAAATTTCATTTATTGTGATTGGGGACAGTGTAAATGAAGGTTAGGTTCTAGTTGGAAGGTTTATTAGGATTAGGGTTAGAATAATTGGGAGTTGGGTTATGGTTGAAATGGAGTTTATTGTGGTTGGGGTTGGAATAATTGGGAATTGGGTTGAAATTAGGTTTATTAAGCTTAGGGTTAGAGTAATTAGGGGTTGGGTTATGGTAAATAATTGGGGTAAGGTCATCGTTGAGATGAGTCTATTGAGGTTGGGGTTAGAGTAATTAGGGATTAGGTTATGGTTAAGATTAGGCTTATTGAGGTTGGGGTTGGAATAATTAGGAATGAGGTTATGGTTAAGATTAGGTTTATTGAGGTTGGGGTTAGAGTAATTAGGGATTAGGTGATGGTTAAGATTAGGTTTATTGAGGTTGGGGTTAGAGTAATTAGGGATTAGGTGATGGTTAAGATTAGGTTTATTGAGGTTGGGGTTAGAGTAATTAGGGATTAGGTTATGGTTAAGATTAGGCTTATTGAGGTTGGGGTTGGAATAATTAGGAATGAGGTTATGGTTAAGATTAGGTTTATTGAGGTTGGGGTTAGAGTAATTAGGGATTAGGTGATGGTTAAGATTAGGTTTATTGAGGTTGGGGTTAGAGTAATTAGGGATTAGGTGATGGTTAAGATTAAGGAAACGTGGAACATAAAGGACAAGAGAACTGTCTGCAGCTACATAAACAGGCCCTAATTCAAACTTGGATCGATTTCTCAGCTCCTAAAGCTTGCTACAGAGATGTAGCCATGATTGGTTACAAGGGTTACAAGCTGTGCAATTATGCAGAAAATGTGCCCTTTCATTTGGGTTTCTTAATTTCATGTGGGGTTAGATGCAGTTCCTAACCTAAACAGCAGGTGCCAGCTTTCAGTAAGTCTGGGGTTAGCTTGGGGTTAGATGCAGTTCCTAACCTAAACAGCAGGTGCCAGCTTTCAGTAAGTCTGGGGTTAGCTTGGGGTTAGATGCAGTTCCTAACCTAAACAGCAGGTGCCAGCTTTCAGTAAGTCTGGGGTTAGCTTGGGGTTAGATGCAGTTCCTAACCTAAACAGCAGGTGCCAGCTTTCAGTAAGTCTGGGGTTAGCTTGGGGTTAGATGCAGTTCCTAACCTAAACAGCAGGTGCCAGCTTTCAGTAAGTCTGGGGTTAGCTTGGGGTTAGGCCTTGGATTGGGGGCGTGGTTAGGGTTTTGCTCATAGGTTAAGAGTTAAAACCAGAGGCGGCATTCAAATTAGTGGCATTGAAATGAGACGTATGCTAATCTTTGCTCTCCTATTGGCTGGAGGTAGCAGTATGCAAATGTATGCTCTCCTATTGGCCGTATGCAAATGTTTGGAATCCCATTGGTTGAAACTCAAACATGTCCTTTTTGCTGGTTTGTAATGTCAATGATGTGTGTTGTATTGTACCACAGGGACTTTTATTTCCTTGGGGATCAGTAAAGCATCCATCAATCCATGTGTATGTCTAACTATTTGCCTACCTTTTATTTATTTATTTCAGCAGGACATGATCCGAGTCAGACTTGGAGCAGAAGATCCGTCCGTGGCCGAGGTGGGCAGCACACGACCCACACATCCACGAGACCACGAACCTATGACACACAACACACACACAAAAAAAACAAAACAAAACATATGATAAGCACAAAAATGCAATAATCGTTCAAGAACACGAATGGTAACCCCTGGTATCAGAATGAGATTCATGGGCCGAGTACGTGGACACACACACACACACACACACACACAGACACAGACACAGACACACACACACACACACACACACACACACAGGCAATTGGCAGTGTGTGTAATGTTAAAAAATAACAATAAAAAATAAAGGAACAGAACAGTAAAGTACCTGAATCGATTGAA
Organism: Trichomycterus rosablanca; assembly: GCF_030014385.1. Classification (NCBI taxonomy): domain Eukaryota; kingdom Metazoa; phylum Chordata; class Actinopteri; order Siluriformes; family Trichomycteridae; genus Trichomycterus; species Trichomycterus rosablanca. The sequence continues at coordinate 170,781 of NW_026946953.1, read as the reverse complement.
CAAGATGTGAACAGTTCGGTTGACATTCTTCTGACTTATCAGGTAGCCAAGGTTTGGTATTTTTTGGAATATGAGCTGTTGAAAAACCTGAAATCATACTAAGTGATGTGGCATGACTATTCCAAAAGATGGCAGCAGAGGATCAAAAATGAGCGGTGCCTTAGGATTCCGTCAAGCCGGGAAGTCGAGGCTTCCCAGCTTAAGAGAGAGTACGCACCGAATAGGCCCAATTTAACCCTAGTCTATTCATATGTCACTCATTAATTTGTTAATGTATACATATCATTAATTCATCAATAATTCATGATGCACTCACTATCAGTCGATGTATTAATTCATTGTTAATAAACTGGTAGTTAGGTGTTAGTATATGTTTAGTTATGTACACATGTTGTAAAGTGTTTACCGTCGTGTTCTCAGCGCGCTTGGCTCTTTAAACTTCTCTACGGTGTGTATTCTTGGTTTGCTTGTGGCAAAAAATATTACACAAACGTCCATATCCATACCCAAACATCCTCGAGGACTTCATGTTGACTGTGGCGCCCTCAGGTGTCCCTCTTGTGGTATAACCTTTTTTTCCTTATTCCTTTTTTATTTCATTAATATTACATAGGATATCGATTGATTTTGGGGGTTTCCATTTTAAATTATGTTTTAGGTCAATCAATTATATTGTATAATTTATGGTCAAGGTGGTTAAGGTAGGTCAGGGTTAGAAATATATCTATTGAGGTCGAAGTTGAATTAATTGTAGGTAGGGTGGGTTGTAGTCAGTCTAGTTTTAATCTAAATTGGGGTTAGGATGATGGGTGATTAGATTGCGGTTAAAATTCAGTTTATTTGGGGTCAGGGCTAGGATGATCAAAGATTAGGTTGTAGTAGAGCTTCAGTGTATTGAATTTAAAGTACTTGGAAATTGGGTTGAAGTTGTAATTAGGTTTATTAAGGTTAGAGTTGATATAATTATGGACTGAACTATAATTGAAATTTCATTTATTGTGATTGGGGACAGTGTAAATGAAGGTTAGGTTCTAGTTGGAAGGTTTATTAGGATTAGGGTTAGAATAATTGGGAGTTGGGTTATGGTTGAAATGGAGTTTATTGTGGTTGGGGTTGGAATAATTGGGAATTGGGTTGAAATTAGGTTTATTAAGCTTAGGGTTAGAGTAATTAGGGGTTGGGTTATGGTAAATAATTGGGGTAAGGTCATCGTTGAGATGAGTCTATTGAGGTTGGGGTTAGAGTAATTAGGGATTCGGTTATGGTTAAGATTAGGCTTATTGAGGTTGGGGTTGGAATAATTAGGAATGAGGTTATGGTTAAGATTAGGTTTATTGAGGTTGGGGTTAGAGTAATTAGGGATTAGGTGATGGTTAAGATTAGGTTTATTGAGGTTGGGGTTAGAGTAATTAGGGATTAGGTGATGGTTAAGATTAGGTTTATTGAGGTTGGGGTTAGAGTAATTAGGGATTAGGTTATGGTTAAGATTAGGCTTATTGAGGTTGGGGTTGGAATAATTAGGAATGAGGTTATGGTTAAGATTAGGTTTATTGAGGTTGGGGTTAGAGTAATTAGGGATTAGGTGATGGTTAAGATTAGGTTTATTGAGGTTGGGGTTAGAGTAATTAGGGATTAGGTGATGGTTAAGATTAAGGAAACGTGGAACATAAAGGACAAGAGAACTGTCTGCAGCTACATAAACAGGCCCTAATTCAAACTTGGATCGATTTCTCAGCTCCTAAAGCTTGCTACAGAGATGTAGCCATGATTGGTTACAAGGGTTACAAGCTGTGCAATTATGCAGAAAATGTGCCCTTTCATTTGGGTTTCTTAATTTCATGTGGGGTTAGATGCAGTTCCTAACCTAAACAGCAGGTGCCAGCTTTCAGTAAGTCTGGGGTTAGCTTGGGGTTAGATGCAGTTCCTAACCTAAACAGCAGGTGCCAGCTTTCAGTAAGTCTGGGGTTAGCTTGGGGTTAGATGCAGTTCCTAACCTAAACAGCAGGTGCCAGCTTTCAGTAAGTCTGGGGTTAGCTTGGGGTTAGATGCAGTTCCTAACCTAAACAGCAGGTGCCAGCTTTCAGTAAGTCTGGGGTTAGCTTGGGGTTAGATGCAGTTCCTAACCTAAACAGCAGGTGCCAGCTTTCAGTAAGTCTGGGGTTAGCTTGGGGTTAGGCCTTGGATTGGGGGCGTGGTTAGGGTTTTGCTCATAGGTTAAGAGTTAAAACCAGAGGCGGCATTCAAATTAGTGGCATTGAAATGAGACGTATGCTAATCTTTGCTCTCCTATTGGCTGGAGGTAGCAGTATGCAAATGTCTGCTCTCCTATTGGCCGTATGCAAATGTTTGGAATCCCATTGGTTGAAACTCAAACATGTCCTTTTTGCTGGTTTGTAATGTCAATGATGTGTGTTGTATTGTACCACAGGGACTTTTATTTCCTTGGGGATCAGTAAAGCATCCATCAATCCATGTGTATGTCTAACTATTTGCCTACCTTTTATTTATTTATTTCAGCAGGACATGATCCGAGTCAGACTTGGAGCAGAAGATCCGTCCGTGGCCGAGGTGGGCAGCACACGACCCACACATCCACGAGACCACGAACCTATGACACACAACACACACACAAAAAAAACAAAACAAAACATATGATAAGCACAAAAATGCAATAATCGTTCAAGAACACGAATGGTAACCCCTGGTATCAGAATGAGATTCATGGGCCGAGTACGTGGACACACACACACACACACACACACACAGACACAGACACAGACACACACACACACACACACACACACACACAGGCAATTGGCAGTGTGTGTAATGTTAAAAAATAACAATAAAAAATAAAGGAACAGAACAGTAAAGTACCTGAATCGATTGAACAAGATGTGAACAGTTCGGTTGACATTCTTCTGACTTATCAGGTAGCCAAGGTTTGGTATTTTTTGGAATATGAGCTGTTGAAAAACCTGAAATCATACTAAGTGATGTGGCATGACTATTCCAAAAGATGGCAGCAGAGGATCAAAAATGAGCGGTGCCTTAGGATTCCGTCAAGCCGGGAAGTCGAGGCTTCCCAGCTTAAGAGAGAGTACGCACCGAATAGGCCCAATTTAACCCTAGTCTATTCATATGTCACTCATTAATTTGTTAATGTATACATATCATTAATTCATCAATAATTCATGATGCACTCACTATCAGTCGATGTATTAATTCATTGTTAATAAACTGGTAGTTAGGTGTTAGTATATGTTTAGTTATGTACACATGTTGTAAAGTGTTTACCGTCGTGTTCTCAGCGCGCTTGGCTCTTTAAACTTCTCTACGGTGTGTATTCTTGGTTTGCTTGTGGCAAAAAATATTACACAAACGTCCATATCCATACCCAAACATCCTCGAGGACTTCATGTTGACTGTGGCGCCCTCAGGTGTCCCTCTTGTGGTATAACCTTTTTTTCCTTATTCCTTTTTTATTTCATTAATATTACATAGGATATCGATTGATTTTGGGGGTTTCCATTTTAAATTATGTTTTAGGTCAATCAATTATATTGTATAATTTATGGTCAAGGTGGTTAAGGTAGGTCAGGGTTAGAAATATATCTATTGAGGTCGAAGTTGAATTAATTGTAGGTAGGGTGGGTTGTAGTCAGTCTAGTTTTAATCTAAATTGGGGTTAGGATGATGGGTGATTAGATTGCGGTTAAAATTCAGTTTATTTGGGGTCAGGGCTAGGATGATCAAAGATTAGGTTGTAGTAGAGCTTCAGTGTATTGAATTTAAAGTACTTGGAAATTGGGTTGAAGTTGTAATTAGGTTTATTAAGGTTAGAGTTGATATAATTATGGACTGAACTATAATTGAAATTTCATTTATTGTGATTGGGGACAGTGTAAATGAAGGTTAGGTTCTAGTTGGAAGGTTTATTAGGATTAGGGTTAGAATAATTGGGAGTTGGGTTATGGTTGAAATGGAGTTTATTGTGGTTGGGGTTGGAATAATTGGGAATTGGGTTGAAATTAGGTTTATTAAGCTTAGGGTTAGAGTAATTAGGGGTTGGGTCATGGTAAATAATTGGGGTAAGGTCATCGTTGAGATGAGTCTATTGAGGTTGGGGTTAGAGTAATTAGGGATTCGGTTATGGTTAAGATTAGGCTTATTGAGGTTGGGGTTGGAATAATTAGGAATGAGGTTATGGTTAAGATTAGGTTTATTGAGGTTGGGGTTAGAGTAATTAGGGATTAGGTGATGGTTAAGATTAGGTTTATTGAGGTTGGGGTTAGAGTAATTAGGGATTAGGTGATGGTTAAGATTAGGTTTATTGAGGTTGGGGTTAGAGTAATTAGGGATTAGGTTATGGTTAAGATTAGGCTTATTGAGGTTGGGGTTGGAATAATTAGGAATGAGGTTATGGTTAAGATTAGGTTTATTGAGGTTGGGGTTAGAGTAATTAGGGATTAGGTGATGGTTAAGATTAGGTTTATTGAGGTTGGGGTTAGAGTAATTAGGGATTAGGTGATGGTTAAGATTAAGGAAACGTGGAACATAAAGGACAAGAGAACTGTCTGCAGCTACATAAACAGGCCCTAATTCAAACTTGGATCGATTTCTCAGCTCCTAAAGCTTGCTACAGAGATGTAGCCATGATTGGTTACAAGGGTTACAAGCTGTGCAATTATGCAGAAAATGTGCCCTTTCATTTGGGTTTCTTAATTTCATGTGGGGTTAGATGCAGTTCCTAACCTAAACAGCAGGTGCCAGCTTTCAGTAAGTCTGGGGTTAGCTTGGGGTTAGATGCAGTTCCTAACCTAAACAGCAGGTGCCAGCTTTCAGTAAGTCTGGGGTTAGCTTGGGGTTAGATGCAGTTCCTAACCTAAACAGCAGGTGCCAGCTTTCAGTAAGTCTGGGGTTAGCTTGGGGTTAGATGCAGTTCCTAACCTAAACAGCAGGTGCCAGCTTTCAGTAAGTCTGGGGTTAGCTTGGGGTTAGGCCTTGGATTGGGGGCGTGGTTAGGGTTTTGCTCATAGGGTTAGGGTTAGGGTTAGGGTTAGGGTTAGGGTTAGGGTTAGGGTTAGGGTTAGGTTAAGAGTTAAAACCAGAGGCGGCATTCAAATTAGGGTTAGGGTTAGGGTTAGGGTTAGGGTTAGGGTTAGGTTAAGAGTTAAAACCAGAGGCGGCATTCAAATTAGTGGCATTGAAATGAGACGTATGCTAATCTTTGCTCTCCTATTGGCTGGAGGTAGCAGTATGCAAATGTCTGCTCTCCTATTGGCCGTATGCAAATGTTTGGAATCCCATTGGTTGAAACTCAAACATGTCCTTTTTGCTGGTTTGTAATGTCAATGATGTGTGTTGTATTGTACCACAGGGACTTTTATTTCCTTGGGGATCAGTAAAGCATCCATCAATCCATGTGTATGTCTAACTATTTGCCTACCTTTTATTTATTTATTTCAGCAGGACATGATCCGAGTCAGACTTGGAGCAGAAGATCCGTCCGTGGCCGAGGTGGGCAGCACACGACCCACACATCCACGAGACCACGAACCTATGACACACAACACACACACAAAAAAAACAAAACAAAACATATGATAAGCACAAAAATGCAATAATCGTTCAAGAACACGAATGGTAACCCCTGGTATCAGAATGAGATTCATGGGCCGAGTACGTGGACACACACACACACACACACACACACAGACACAGACACAGACACACACACACACACACACACACACACACACACACACAGGCAATTGGCAGTGTGTGTAATGTTAAAAAATAACAATAAAAAATAAAGGAACAGAACAGTAAAGTACCTGAATCGATTGAACAAGATGTGAACAGTTCGGTTGACATTCTTCTGACTTATCAGGTAGCCAAGGTTTGGTATTTTTTGGAATACGAGCTGTTGAAAAACCTGAAATCATACTAAGTGATGTGGCATGACTATTCCAAAAGATGGCAGCAGAGGATCAAAAATGAGCGGTGCCTTAGGATTCCGTCAAGCCGGGAAGTCGAGGCTTCCCAGCTTAAGAGAGAGTACGCACCGAATAGGCCCAATTTAACCCTAGTCTATTCATATGTCACTCATTAATTTGTTAATGTATACATATCATTAATTCATCAATAATTCATGATGCACTCACTATCAGTCGATGTATTAATTCATTGTTAATAAACTGGTAGTTAGGTGTTAGTATATGTTTAGTTATGTACACATGTTGTAAAGTGTTTACCGTCGTGTTCTCAGCGCGCTTGGCTCTTTAAACTTCTCTACGGTGTGTATTCTTGGTTTGCTTGTGGCAAAAAATATTACACAAACGTCCATATCCATACCCAAACATCCTCGAGGACTTCATGTTGACTGTGGCGCCCTCAGGTGTCCCTCTTGTGGTATAACCTTTTTTTCCTTATTCCTTTTTTATTTCATTAATATTACATAGGATATCGATTTATTTTGGGGGTTTCCATTTTAAATTATGTTTTAGGTCAATCAATTATATTGTATAATTTATGGTCAAGGTGGTTAAGGTAGGTCAGGGTTAGAAATATATCTATTGAGGTCGAAGTTGAATTAATTGTAGGTAGGGTGGGTTGTAGTCAGTCTAGTTTTAATCTAAATTGGGGTTAGGATGATGGGTGATTAGATTGCGGTTAAAATTCAGTTTATTTGGGGTCAGGGCTAGGATGATCAAAGATTAGGTTGTAGTAGAGCTTCAGTGTATTGAATTTAAAGTACTTGGAAATTGGGTTGAAGTTGTAATTAGGTTTATTAAGGTTAGAGTTGATATAATTATGGACTGAACTATAATTGAAATTTCATTTATTGTGATTGGGGACAGTGTAAATGAAGGTTAGGTTCTAGTTGGAAGGTTTATTAGGATTAGGGTTAGAATAATTGGGAGTTGGGTTATGGTTGAAATGGAGTTTATTGTGGTTGGGGTTGGAATAATTGGGAATTGGGTTGAAATTAGGTTTATTAAGCTTAGGGTTAGAGTAATTAGGGGTTGGGTTATGGTAAATAATTGGGGTAAGGTCATCGTTGAGATGAGTCTATTGAGGTTGGGGTTAGAGTAATTAGGGATTAGGTTATGGTTAAGATTAGGCTTATTGAGGTTGGGGTTGGAATAATTAGGAATGAGGTTATGGTTAAGATTAGGTTTATTGAGGTTGGGGTTAGAGTAATTAGGGATTAGGTGATGGTTAAGATTAGGTTTATTGAGGTTGGGGTTAGAGTAATTAGGGATTAGGTGATGGTTAAGATTAGGTTTATTGAGGTTGGGGTTAGAGTAATTAGGGATTAGGTTATGGTTAAGATTAGGCTTATTGAGGTTGGGGTTGGAATAATTAGGAATGAGGTTATGGTTAAGATTAGGTTTATTGAGGTTGGGGTTAGAGTAATTAGGGATTAGGTGATGGTTAAGATTAGGTTTATTGAGGTTGGGGTTAGAGTAATTAGGGATTAGGTGATGGTTAAGATTAAGGAAACGTGGAACATAAAGGACAAGAGAACTGTCTGCAGCTACATAAACAGGCCCTAATTCAAACTTGGATCGATTTCTCAGCTCCTAAAGCTTGCTACAGAGATGTAGCCATGATTGGTTACAAGGGTTACAAGCTGTGCAATTATGCAGAAAATGTGCCCTTTCATTTGGGTTTCTTAATTTCATGTGGGGTTAGATGCAGTTCCTAACCTAAACAGCAGGTGCCAGCTTTCAGTAAGTCTGGGGTTAGCTTGGGGTTAGATGCAGTTCCTAACCTAAACAGCAGGTGCCAGCTTTCAGTAAGTCTGGGGTTAGCTTGGGGTTAGATGCAGTTCCTAACCTAAACAGCAGGTGCCAGCTTTCAGTAAGTCTGGGGTTAGCTTGGGGTTAGATGCAGTTCCTAACCTAAACAGCAGGTGCCAGCTTTCAGTAAGTCTGGGGTTAGCTTGGGGTTAGATGCAGTTCCTAACCTAAACAGCAGGTGCCAGCTTTCAGTAAGTCTGGGGTTAGCTTGGGGTTAGGCCTTGGATTGGGGGCGTGGTTAGGGTTTTGCTCATAGGTTAAGAGTTAAAACCAGAGGCGGCATTCAAATTAGTGGCATTGAAATGAGACGTATGCTAATCTTTGCTCTCCTATTGGCTGGAGGTAGCAGTATGCAAATGTCTGCTCTCCTATTGGCCGTATGCAAATGTTTGGAATCCCATTGGTTGAAACTCAAACATGTCCTTTTTGCTGGTTTGTAATGTCAATGATGTGTGTTGTATTGTACCACAGGGACTTTTATTTCCTTGGGGATCAGTAAAGCATCCATCAATCCATGTGTATGTCTAACTATTTGCCTACCTTTTATTTATTTATTTCAGCAGGACATGATCCGAGTCAGACTTGGAGCAGAAGATCCGTCCGTGGCCGAGGTGGGCAGCACACGACCCACACATCCACGAGACCACGAACCTATGACACACAACACACACACAAAAAAAACAAAACAAAACATATGATAAGCACAAAAATGCAATAATCGTTCAAGAACACGAATGGTAACCCCTGGTATCAGAATGAGATTCATGGGCCGAGTACGTGGACACACACACACACACACACACACACACAGACACAGACACAGACACACACACACACACACACACACACACACACACACACAGGCAATTGGCAGTGTGTGTAATGTTAAAAAATAACAATAAAAAATAAAGGAACAGAACAGTAAAGTACCTGAATCGATTGAACAAGATGTGAACAGTTCGGTTGACATTCTTCTGACTTATCAGGTAGCCAAGGTTTGGTATTTTTTGGAATACGAGCTGTTGAAAAACCTGAAATCATACTAAGTGATGTGGCATGACTATTCCAAAAGATGGCAGCAGAGGATCAAAAATGAGCGGTGCCTTAGGATTCCGTCAAGCCGGGAAGTCGAGGCTTCCCAGCTTAAGAGAGAGTACGCACCGAATAGGCCCAATTTAACCCTAGTCTATTCATATGTCACTCATTAATTTGTTAATGTATACATATCATTAATTCATCAATAATTCATGATGCACTCACTATCAGTCGATGTATTAATTCATTGTTAATAAACTGGTAGTTAGGTGTTAGTATATGTTTAGTTATGTACACATGTTGTAAAGTGTTTACCGTCGTGTTCTCAGCGCGCTTGGCTCTTTAAACTTCTCTACGGTGTGTATTCTTGGTTTGCTTGTGGCAAAAAATATTACACAAACGTCCATATCCATACCCAAACATCCTCGAGGACTTCATGTTGACTGTGGCGCCCTCAGGTGTCCCTCTTGTGGTATAACCTTTTTTTCCTTATTCCTTTTTTATTTCATTAATATTACATAGGATATCGATTTATTTTGGGGGTTTCCATTTTAAATTATGTTTTAGGTCAATCAATTATATTGTATAATTTATGGTCAAGGTGGTTAAGGTAGGTCAGGGTTAGAAATATATCTATTGAGGTCGAAGTTGAATTAATTGTAGGTAGGGTGGGTTGTAGTCAGTCTAGTTTTAATCTAAATTGGGGTTAGGATGATGGGTGATTAGATTGCGGTTAAAATTCAGTTTATTTGGGGTCAGGGCTAGGATGATCAAAGATTAGGTTGTAGTAGAGCTTCAGTGTATTGAATTTAAAGTACTTGGAAATTGGGTTGAAGTTGTAATTAGGTTTATTAAGGTTAGAGTTGATATAATTATGGACTGAACTATAATTGAAATTTCATTTATTGTGATTGGGGACAGTGTAAATGAAGGTTAGGTTCTAGTTGGAAGGTTTATTAGGATTAGGGTTAGAATAATTGGGAGTTGGGTTATGGTTGAAATGGAGTTTATTGTGGTTGGGGTTGGAATAATTGGGAATTGGGTTGAAATTAGGTTTATTAAGCTTAGGGTTAGAGTAATTAGGGGTTGGGTTATGGTAAATAATTGGGGTAAGGTCATCGTTGAGATGAGTCTATTGAGGTTGGGGTTAGAGTAATTAGGGATTAGGTTATGGTTAAGATTAGGCTTATTGAGGTTGGGGTTGGAATAATTAGGAATGAGGTTATGGTTAAGATTAGGTTTATTGAGGTTGGGGTTAGAGTAATTAGGGATTAGGTGATGGTTAAGATTAGGTTTATTGAGGTTGGGGTTAGAGTAATTAGGGATTAGGTGATGGTTAAGATTAGGTTTATTGAGGTTGGGGTTAGAGTAATTAGGGATTAGGTTATGGTTAAGATTAGGCTTATTGAGGTTGGGGTTGGAATAATTAGGAATGAGGTTATGGTTAAGATTAGGTTTATTGAGGTTGGGGTTAGAGTAATTAGGGATTAGGTGATGGTTAAGATTAGGTTTATTGAGGTTGGGGTTAGAGTAATTAGGGATTAGGTGATGGTTAAGATTAAGGAAACGTGGAACATAAAGGACAAGAGAACTGTCTGCAGCTACATAAACAGGCCCTAATTCAAACTTGGATCGATTTCTCAGCTCCTAAAGCTTGCTACAGAGATGTAGCCATGATTGGTTACAAGGGTTACAAGCTGTGCAATTATGCAGAAAATGTGCCCTTTCATTTGGGTTTCTTAATTTCATGTGGGGTTAGATGCAGTTCCTAACCTAAACAGCAGGTGCCAGCTTTCAGTAAGTCTGGGGTTAGCTTGGGGTTAGATGCAGTTCCTAACCTAAACAGCAGGTGCCAGCTTTCAGTAAGTCTGGGGTTAGCTTGGGGTTAGATGCAGTTCCTAACCTAAACAGCAGGTGCCAGCTTTCAGTAAGTCTGGGGTTAGCTTGGGGTTAGATGCAGTTCCTAACCTAAACAGCAGGTGCCAGCTTTCAGTAAGTCTGGGGTTAGCTTGGGGTTAGATGCAGTTCCTAACCTAAACAGCAGGTGCCAGCTTTCAGTAAGTCTGGGGTTAGCTTGGGGTTAGGCCTTGGATTGGGGGCGTGGTTAGGGTTTTGCTCATAGGTTAAGAGTTAAAACCAGAGGCGGCATTCAAATTAGTGGCATTGAAATGAGACGTATGCTAATCTTTGCTCTCCTATTGGCTGGAGGTAGCAGTATGCAAATGTCTGCTCTCCTATTGGCCGTATGCAAATGTTTGGAATCCCATTGGTTGAAACTCAAACATGTCCTTTTTGCTGGTTTGTAATGTCAATGATGTGTGTTGTATTGTACCACAGGGACTTTTATTTCCTTGGGGATCAGTAAAGCATCCATCAATCCATGTGTATGTCTAACTATTTGCCTACCTTTTATTTATTTATTTCAGCAGGACATGATCCGAGTCAGACTTGGAGCAGAAGATCCGTCCGTGGCCGAGGTGGGCAGCACACGACCCACACATCCACGAGACCACGAACCTATGACACACAACACACACACAAAAAAAACAAAACAAAACATATGATAAGCACAAAAATGCAATAATCGTTCAAGAACACGAATGGTAACCCCTGGTATCAGAATGAGATTCATGGGCCGAGTACGTGGACACACACACACACACACACACACACACAGACACAGACACAGACACACACACACACACACACACACACACACACACACACAGGCAATTGGCAGTGTGTGTAATGTTAAAAAATAACAATAAAAAATAAAGGAACAGAACAGTAAAGTACCTGAATCGATTGAACAAGATGTGAACAGTTCGGTTGACATTCTTCTGACTTATCAGGTAGCCAAGGTTTGGTATTTTTTGGAATACGAGCTGTTGAAAAACCTGAAATCATACTAAGTGATGTGGCATGACTATTCCAAAAGATGGCAGCAGAGGATCAAAAATGAGCGGTGCCTTAGGATTCCGTCAAGCCGGGAAGTCGAGGCTTCCCAGCTTAAGAGAGAGTACGCACCGAATAGGCCCAATTTAACCCTAGTCTATTCATATGTCACTCATTAATTTGTTAATGTATACATATCATTAATTCATCAATAATTCATGATGCACTCACTATCAGTCGATGTATTAATTCATTGTTAATAAACTGGTAGTTAGGTGTTAGTATATGTTTAGTTATGTACACATGTTGTAAAGTGTTTACCGTCGTGTTCTCAGCGCGCTTGGCTCTTTAAACTTCTCTACGGTGTGTATTCTTGGTTTGCTTGTGGCAAAAAATATTACACAAACGTCCATATCCATACCCAAACATCCTCGAGGACTTCATGTTGACTGTGGCGCCCTCAGGTGTCCCTCTTGTGGTATAACCTTTTTTTCCTTATTCCTTTTTTATTTCATTAATATTACATAGGATATCGATTTATTTTGGGGGTTTCCATTTTAAATTATGTTTTAGGTCAATCAATTATATTGTATAATTTATGGTCAAGGTGGTTAAGGTAGGTCAGGGTTAGAAATATATCTATTGAGGTCGAAGTTGAATTAATTGTAGGTAGGGTGGGTTGTAGTCAGTCTAGTTTTAATCTAAATTGGGGTTAGGATGATGGGTGATTAGATTGCGGTTAAAATTCAGTTTATTTGGGGTCAGGGCTAGGATGATCAAAGATTAGGTTGTAGTAGAGCTTCAGTGTATTGAATTTAAAGTACTTGGAAATTGGGTTGAAGTTGTAATTAGGTTTATTAAGGTTAGAGTTGATATAATTATGGACTGAACTATAATTGAAATTTCATTTATTGTGATTGGGGACAGTGTAAATGAAGGTTAGGTTCTAGTTGGAAGGTTTATTAGGATTAGGGTTAGAATAATTGGGAGTTGGGTTATGGTTGAAATGGAGTTTATTGTGGTTGGGGTTGGAATAATTGGGAATTGGGTTGAAATTAGGTTTATTAAGCTTAGGGTTAGAGTAATTAGGGGTTGGGTTATGGTAAATAATTGGGGTAAGGTCATCGTTGAGATGAGTCTATTGAGGTTGGGGTTAGAGTAATTAGGGATTAGGTTATGGTTAAGATTAGGCTTATTGAGGTTGGGGTTGGAATAATTAGGAATGAGGTTATGGTTAAGATTAGGTTTATTGAGGTTGGGGTTAGAGTAATTAGGGATTAGGTGATGGTTAAGATTAGGTTTATTGAGGTTGGGGTTAGAGTAATTAGGGATTAGGTGATGGTTAAGATTAGGTTTATTGAGGTTGGGGTTAGAGTAATTAGGGATTAGGTTATGGTTAAGATTAGGTTTATTGAGGTTGGGGTTAGAGTAATTAGGGATTAGGTGATGGTTAAGATTAAGGAAACGTGGAACATAAAGGACAAGAGAACTGTCTGCAGCTACATAAACAGGCCCTAATTCAAACTTGGATCGATTTCTCAGCTCCTAAAGCTTGCTACAGAGATGTAGCCATGATTGGTTACAAGGGTTACAAGCTGTGCAATTATGCAGAAAATGTGCCCTTTCATTTGGGTTTCTTAATTTCATGTGGGGTTAGATGCAGTTCCTAACCTAAACAGCAGGTGCCAGCTTTCAGTAAGTCTGGGGTTAGCTTGGGGTTAGATGCAGTTCCTAACCTAAACAGCAGGTGCCAGCTTTCAGTAAGTCTGGGGTTAGCTTGGGGTTAGATGCAGTTCCTAACCTAAACAGCAGGTGCCAGCTTTCAGTAAGTCTGGGGTTAGCTTGGGGTTAGATGCAGTTCCTAACCTAAACAGCAGGTGCCAGCTTTCAGTAAGTCTGGGGTTAGCTTGGGGTTAGATGCAGTTCCTAACCTAAACAGCAGGTGCCAGCTTTCAGTAAGTCTGGGGTTAGCTTGGGGTTAGGCCTTGGATTGGGGGCGTGGTTAGGGTTTTGCTCATAGGTTAAGAGTTAAAACCAGAGGCGGCATTCAAATTAGTGGCATTGAAATGAGACGTATGCTAATCTTTGCTCTCCTATTGGCTGGAGGTAGCAGTATGCAAATGTCTGCTCTCCTATTGGCCGTATGCAAATGTTTGGAATCCCATTGGTTGAAACTCAAACATGTCCTTTTTGCTGGTTTGTAATGTCAATGATGTGTGTTGTATTGTACCACAGGGACTTTTATTTCCTTGGGGATCAGTAAAGCATCCATCAATCCATGTGTATGTCTAACTATTTGCCTACCTTTTATTTATTTATTTCAGCAGGACATGATCCGAGTCAGACTTGGAGCAGAAGATCCGTCCGTGGCCGAGGTGGGCAGCACACGACCCACACATCCACGAGACCACGAACCTATGACACACAACACACACACAAAAAAAACAAAACAAAACATATGATAAGCACAAAAATGCAATAATCGTTCAAGAACACGAATGGTAACCCCTGGTATCAGAATGAGATTCATGGGCCGAGTACGTGGACACACACACACACACACACACACACACAGACACAGACACAGACACACACACACACACACACACACACACACACACACACAGGCAATTGGCAGTGTGTGTAATGTTAAAAAATAACAATAAAAAATAAAGGAACAGAACAGTAAAGTACCTGAATCGATTGAACAAGATGTGAACAGTTCGGTTGACATTCTTCTGACTTATCAGGTAGCCAAGGTTTGGTATTTTTTGGAATACGAGCTGTTGAAAAACCTGAAATCATACTAAGTGATGTGGCATGACTATTCCAAAAGATGGCAGCAGAGGATCAAAAATGAGCGGTGCCTTAGGATTCCGTCAAGCCGGGAAGTCGAGGCTTCCCAGCTTAAGAGAGAGTACGCACCGAATAGGCCCAATTTAACCCTAGTCTATTCATATGTCACTCATTAATTTGTTAATGTATACATATCATTAATTCATCAATAATTCATGATGCACTCACTATCAGTCGATGTATTAATTCATTGTTAATAAACTGGTAGTTAGGTGTTAGTATATGTTTAGTTATGTACACATGTTGTAAAGTGTTTACCGTCGTGTTCTCAGCGCGCTTGGCTCTTTAAACTTCTCTACGGTGTGTATTCTTGGTTTGCTTGTGGCAAAAAATATTACACAAACGTCCATATCCATACCCAAACATCCTCGAGGACTTCATGTTGACTGTGGCGCCCTCAGGTGTCCCTCTTGTGGTATAACCTTTTTTTCCTTATTCCTTTTTTATTTCATTAATATTACATAGGATATCGATTTATTTTGGGGGTTTCCATTTTAAATTATGTTTTAGGTCAATCAATTATATTGTATAATTTATGGTCAAGGTGGTTAAGGTAGGTCAGGGTTAGAAATATATCTATTGAGGTCGAAGTTGAATTAATTGTAGGTAGGGTGGGTTGTAGTCAGTCTAGTTTTAATCTAAATTGGGGTTAGGATGATGGGTGATTAGATTGCGGTTAAAATTCAGTTTATTTGGGGTCAGGGCTAGGATGATCAAAGATTAGGTTGTAGTAGAGCTTCAGTGTATTGAATTTAAAGTACTTGGAAATTGGGTTGAAGTTGTAATTAGGTTTATTAAGGTTAGAGTTGATATAATTATGGACTGAACTATAATTGAAATTTCATTTATTGTGATTGGGGACAGTGTAAATGAAGGTTAGGTTCTAGTTGGAAGGTTTATTAGGATTAGGGTTAGAATAATTGGGAGTTGGGTTATGGTTGAAATGTAGTTTATTGTGGTTGGGGTTGGAATAATTGGGAATTGGGTTGAAATTAGGTTTATTAAGCTTAGGGTTAGAGTAATTAGGGGTTGGGTTATGGTAAATAATTGGGGTAAGGTCATCGTTGAGATGAGTCTATTGAGGTTGGGGTTAGAGTAATTAGGGATTAGGTTATGGTTAAGATTAGGCTTATTGAGGTTGGGGTTGGAATAATTAGGAATGAGGTTATGGTTAAGATTAGGTTTATTGAGGTTGGGGTTAGAGTAATTAGGGATTAGGTGATGGTTAAGATTAGGTTTATTGAGGTTGGGGTTAGAGTAATTAGGGATTAGGTGATGGTTAAGATTAGGTTTATTGAGGTTGGGGTTAGAGTAATTAGGGATTAGGTTATGGTTAAGATTAGGCTTATTGAGGTTGGGGTTGGAATAATTAGGAATGAGGTTATGGTTAAGATTAGGTTTATTGAGGTTGGGGTTAGAGTAATTAGGGATTAGGTGATGGTTAAGATTAGGTTTATTGAGGTTGGGGTTAGAGTAATTAGGGATTAGGTGATGGTTAAGATTAAGGAAACGTGGAACATAAAGGACAAGAGAACTGTCTGCAGCTACATAAACAGGCCCTAATTCAAACTTGGATCGATTTCTCAGCTCCTAAAGCTTGCTACAGAGATGTAGCCATGATTGGTTACAAGGGTTACAAGCTGTGCAATTATGCAGAAAATGTGCCCTTTCATTTGGGTTTCTTAATTTCATGTGGGGTTAGATGCAGTTCCTAACCTAAACAGCAGGTGCCAGCTTTCAGTAAGTCTGGGGTTAGCTTGGGGTTAGATGCAGTTCCTAACCTAAACAGCAGGTGCCAGCTTTCAGTAAGTCTGGGGTTAGCTTGGGGTTAGATGCAGTTCCTAACCTAAACAGCAGGTGCCAGCTTTCAGTAAGTCTGGGGTTAGCTTGGGGTTAGATGCAGTTCCTAACCTAAACAGCAGGTGCCAGCTTTCAGTAAGTCTGGGGTTAGCTTGGGGTTAGATGCAGTTCCTAACCTAAACAGCAGGTGCCAGCTTTCAGTAAGTCTGGGGTTAGCTTGGGGTTAGGCCTTGGATTGGGGGCGTGGTTAGGGTTTTGCTCATAGGTTAAGAGTTAAAACCAGAGGCGGCATTCAAATTAGTGGCATTGAAATGAGACGTATGCTAATCTTTGCTCTCCTATTGGCTGGAGGTAGCAGTATGCAAATGTCTGCTCTCCTATTGGCCGTATGCAAATGTTTGGAATCCCATTGGTTGAAACTCAAACATGTCCTTTTTGCTGGTTTGTAATGTCAATGATGTGTGTTGTATTGTACCACAGGGACTTTTATTTCCTTGGGGATCAGTAAAGCATCCATCAATCCATGTGTATGTCTAACTATTTGCCTACCTTTTATTTATTTATTTCAGCAGGACATGATCCGAGTCAGACTTGGAGCAGAAGATCCGTCCGTGGCCGAGGTGGGCAGCACACGACCCACACATCCACGAGACCACGAACCTATGACACACAACACACACACAAAAAAAACAAAACAAAACATATGATAAGCACAAAAATGCAATAATCGTTCAAGAACACGAATGGTAACCCCTGGTATCAGAATGAGATTCATGGGCCGAGTACGTGGACACACACACACACACACACACACACAGACACAGACACAGACACACACACACACACACACACACACACACAGGCAATTGGCAGTGTGTGTAATGTTAAAAAATAACAATAAAAAATAAAGGAACAGAACAGTAAAGTACCTGAATCGATTGAACAAGATGTGAACAGTTCGGTTGACATTCTTCTGACTTATCAGGTAGCCAAGGTTTGGTATTTTTTGGAATATGAGCTGTTGAAAAACCTGAAATCATACTAAGTGATGTGGCATGACTATTCCAAAAGATGGCAGCAGAGGATCAAAAATGAGCGGTGCCTTAGGATTCCGTCAAGCCGGGAAGTCGAGGCTTCCCAGCTTAAGAGAGAGTACGCACCGAATAGGCCCAATTTAACCCTAGTCTATTCATATGTCACTCATTAATTTGTTAATGTATACATATCATTAATTCATCAATAATTCATGATGCACTCACTATCAGTCGATGTATTAATTCATTGTTAATAAACTGGTAGTTAGGTGTTAGTATATGTTTAGTTATGTACACATGTTGTAAAGTGTTTACCGTCGTGTTCTCAGCGCGCTTGGCTCTTTAAACTTCTCTACGGTGTGTATTCTTGGTTTGCTTGTGGCAAAAAATATTACACAAACGTCCATATCCATACCCAAACATCCTCGAGGACTTCATGTTGACTGTGGCGCCCTCAGGTGTCCCTCTTGTGGTATAACCTTTTTTTCCTTATTCCTTTTTTATTTCATTAATATTACATAGGATATCGATTGATTTTGGGGGTTTCCATTTTAAATTATGTTTTAGGTCAATCAATTATATTGTATAATTTATGGTCAAGGTGGTTAAGGTAGGTCAGGGTTAGAAATATATCTATTGAGGTCGAAGTTGAATTAATTGTAGGTAGGGTGGGTTGTAGTCAGTCTAGTTTTAATCTAAATTGGGGTTAGGATGATGGGTGATTAGATTGCGGTTAAAATTCAGTTTATTTGGGGTCAGGGCTAGGATGATCAAAGATTAGGTTGTAGTAGAGCTTCAGTGTATTGAATTTAAAGTACTTGGAAATTGGGTTGAAGTTGTAATTAGGTTTATTAAGGTTAGAGTTGATATAATTATGGACTGAACTATAATTGAAATTTCATTTATTGTGATTGGGGACAGTGTAAATGAAGGTTAGGTTCTAGTTGGAAGGTTTATTAGGATTAGGGTTAGAATAATTGGGAGTTGGGTTATGGTTGAAATGGAGTTTATTGTGGTTGGGGTTGGAATAATTGGGAATTGGGTTGAAATTAGGTTTATTAAGCTTAGGGTTAGAGTAATTAGGGGTTGGGTCATGGTAAATAATTGGGGTAAGGTCATCGTTGAGATGAGTCTATTGAGGTTGGGGTTAGAGTAATTAGGGATTCGGTTATGGTTAAGATTAGGCTTATTGAGGTTGGGGTTGGAATAATTAGGAATGAGGTTATGGTTAAGATTAGGTTTATTGAGGTTGGGGTTAGAGTAATTAGGGATTAGGTGATGGTTAAGATTAGGTTTATTGAGGTTGGGGTTAGAGTAATTAGGGATTAGGTGATGGTTAAGATTAAGGAAACGTGGAACATAAAGGACAAGAGAACTGTCTGCAGCTACATAAACAGGCCCTAATTCAAACTTGGATCGATTTCTCAGCTCCTAAAGCTTGCTACAGAGATGTAGCCATGATTGGTTACAAGGGTTACAAGCTGTGCAATTATGCAGAAAATGTGCCCTTTCATTTGGGTTTCTTAATTTCATGTGGGGTTAGATGCAGTTCCTAACCTAAACAGCAGGTGCCAGCTTTCAGTAAGTCTGGGGTTAGCTTGGGGTTAGATGCAGTTCCTAACCTAAACAGCAGGTGCCACCTTGCAGTAAGTCTGGGGTTAGCTTGGGGTTAGATGCAGTTCCTAACCTAAACAGCAGGTGCCAGCTTTCAGTAAGTCTGGGGTTAGCTTGGGGTTAGATGCAGTTCCTAACCTAAACAGCAGGTGCCAGCTTTCAGTAAGTCTGGGGTTAGCTTGGGGTTAGATGCAGTTCCTAACCTAAACAGCAGGTGCCACCTTGCAGTAAGTCTGGGGTTAGCTTGGGGTTTGTTTTGTAATGAGGTACAAAAATCGGTTGACATTCTTCTGACTTAAAGATTGGAGCCCAGTAAAAGTAATTAGGCAGTGGGGGTACAAAAAAAGATAGCTGGTGTCGTTGGGGGGGTACGAGGTGGTTCATTCTACCTTGAAAGTCCTACAAACTGGTGCTGTATGACTTCTAAAAGTACATGAGGACGTTGTAACCGAAAACGTCCAGTAGATGGCAGCAGAGGGTTAAAAACGAGCGGTGCGTTTCCAGCTGTGAGCAGGGAGAAGTGGTCGGCTTGAAATGTAGTGTTTCCAATGCAAAGTGAAAGAGCTTTCCAAAATCTGTTCATAAAGTGTGTAAATAATTTCATGTAAAAAGCTCAATCCAGACAAACACAACATACAATGATATTATGTTCATGAAGGATATTCAGAGCTGGTGTCCGAACCCACTGGGATAGACGCCGATTGACTTTTAATTCATTCAAAATGGGATTTCTCAGCTCTTGAGGCTGCTACAGCATAGATGTAGCAACGATTGGTCAGAAGAACAAACTTCAAGCTGTGCACTAACACTGGAAAATGTGCCGTTTCATCGGGTTTCTTATTTCCTTTTCTTAATGTCGATGCAGTTCCGAACATGCCCTGCAGAGGTCAGATCCTTAAGCCGGGAAGCAGCGACCATATGGTGCAAGGTTCCCGGATTAAGAGAATGCGGCCGATCTGACCCTAGTCTACACTCAGTCAAATAATCGGGAAAATTCGAAGAAACGTCGTAGGACCTCCAAAATCGCACAGGGCGTGCAGGTCCAACCTACCAGCGACATATCGGAGCCCCGCGGTCCCGCGTGGAAAGACGGCCGAGATACGGGCCCCCGACGCGTACGCGAGTAGGCCCAAAAAACCACGTTTCGGGGTCCCGCGGCGGAACCGTAGGACGTAGGCGCACCGAAACCGAGCACGTCGGAGGGGGCCCGGCCACGAGCGACATATCGGAGCCCCGTCACCGTGGTCCGAAAGGCGGCCGAGACACGGGCCCCGACGCGTACGCGAGTAGTCGTCAGGCCCCAGACGACGTGCGGAGGTCCCGCGAGGGAACCGGATGTCGTAGGCCCACCGGACCAGAGTACGACGGACCGCGCGTAGGCACGAGCGACATATCGGAGCCCCGTGACCCTGGTCCTAAAGGCGTCCGAGATACGGGAATAATTGGGAATTGGGTTGAAATTAGGTTTATTAAGCTTAGGGTTAGAGTAATTAGGGGTTGGGTTATGGTAAATAATTGGGGTAAGGTCATCGTTGAGATGAGTCTATTGAGGTTGGGGTTAGAATAATTAGGGATTAGGTTATGGTTAAGATTAGGCTTATTGAGGTTGGGGTTGGAATAATTAGAAATGAGGTTATGGTTAAGATTAGGTTTATTGAGGTTGGGGTTAGAGTAATTAGGGATTAGGTGATGGTTAAGATTAGGTTTATTGAGGTTGGGGTTAGAGTAATTAGGGATTAGGTGATGGTTAAGATTAGGTTATGGTTAAGATTAGGTTTATTGAGGTTGGGGTTAGAGTAATTAGGGATTAGGTAATGGTTAAGATTAGGTTTATTGAGGTTGGGGTTAGAGTAATTAGGGATTAGGTTATGGTTAAGATTAGGCTTATTGAGGTTGGGGTTGGAATAATTAGGAATGAGGTTATGGTTAAGATTAGGTTTATTGAGGTTGGGGTTAGAGTAATTAGGGATTAGGTAATGGTTAAGATTAGGTTTATTGAGGTTGGGGTTAGAGTAATTAGGGATTAGGTAATGGTTAAGATTAGGTTTATTGAGGTTGGGGTTAGAATAATTAGGGATTAGGTAATGGTTAAGATTAGGTTTATTGAGGTTGGGGTTAGAATAATTAGGGATTAGGTGATGGTTAAGATTAGGGTTAGGGTTAGGGTTAGGGTTAGGGTTAGGGTTAGGGTTAGGGTTAGGTTAAGAGTTAAAACCAGAGGCGGCATTCAAATTAGTGGCATTGAAATGAGACGTATGCTAATCTTTGCTCTCCTATTGGCTGGAGGTAGCAGTATGCAAATGTCTGCTCTCCTATTGGCCGTATGCAAATGTTTGGAATCCCATTGGTTGAAACTCAAACATGTCCTTTTTGCTGGTTTGTAATGTCAATGATGTGTGTTGTATTGTACCACAGGGACTTTTATTTCCTTGGGGATCAGTAAAGCATCCATCAATCCATGTGTATGTCTAACTATTTGCCTACCTTTTATTTATTTATTTCAGCAGGACATGATCCGAGTCAGACTTGGAGCAGAAGATCCGTCCGTGGCCGAGGTGGGCAGCACACGACCCACACATCCACGAGACCACGAACCTATGACACACAACACACACACAAAAAAAACAAAACAAAACATATGATAAGCACAAAAATGCAATAATCGTTCAAGAACACGAATGGTAACCCCTGGTATCAGAATGAGATTCATGGGCCGAGTACGTGGACACACACACACACACACACACACACACAGACACAGACACAGACACACACACACACACACACACACACACACACACACACAGGCAATTGGCAGTGTGTGTAATGTTAAAAAATAACAATAAAAAATAAAGGAACAGAACAGTAAAGTACCTGAATCGATTGAACAAGATGTGAACAGTTCGGTTGACATTCTTCTGACTTATCAGGTAGCCAAGGTTTGGTATTTTTTGGAATACGAGCTGTTGAAAAACCTGAAATCATACTAAGTGATGTGGCATGACTATTCCAAAAGATGGCAGCAGAGGATCAAAAATGAGCGGTGCCTTAGGATTCCGTCAAGCCGGGAAGTCGAGGCTTCCCAGCTTAAGAGAGAGTACGCACCGAATAGGCCCAATTTAACCCTAGTCTATTCATATGTCACTCATTAATTTGTTAATGTATACATATCATTAATTCATCAATAATTCATGATGCACTCACTATCAGTCGATGTATTAATTCATTGTTAATAAACTGGTAGTTAGGTGTTAGTATATGTTTAGTTATGTACACATGTTGTAAAGTGTTTACCGTCGTGTTCTCAGCGCGCTTGGCTCTTTAAACTTCTCTACGGTGTGTATTCTTGGTTTGCTTGTGGCAAAAAATATTACACAAACGTCCATATCCATACCCAAACATCCTCGAGGACTTCATGTTGACTGTGGCGCCCTCAGGTGTCCCTCTTGTGGTATAACCTTTTTTTCCTTATTCCTTTTTTATTTCATTAATATTACATAGGATATCGATTTATTTTGGGGGTTTCCATTTTAAATTATGTTTTAGGTCAATCAATTATATTGTATAATTTATGGTCAAGGTGGTTAAGGTAGGTCAGGGTTAGAAATATATCTATTGAGGTCGAAGTTGAATTAATTGTAGGTAGGGTGGGTTGTAGTCAGTCTAGTTTTAATCTAAATTGGGGTTAGGATGATGGGTGATTAGATTGCGGTTAAAATTCAGTTTATTTGGGGTCAGGGCTAGGATGATCAAAGATTAGGTTGTAGTAGAGCTTCAGTGTATTGAATTTAAAGTACTTGGAAATTGGGTTGAAGTTGTAATTAGGTTTATTAAGGTTAGAGTTGATATAATTATGGACTGAACTATAATTGAAATTTCATTTATTGTGATTGGGGACAGTGTAAATGAAGGTTAGGTTCTAGTTGGAAGGTTTATTAGGATTAGGGTTAGAATAATTGGGAGTTGGGTTATGGTTGAAATGGAGTTTATTGTGGTTGGGGTTGGAATAATTGGGAATTGGGTTGAAATTAGGTTTATTAAGCTTAGGGTTAGAGTAATTAGGGGTTGGGTTATGGTAAATAATTGGGGTAAGGTCATCGTTGAGATGAGTCTATTGAGGTTGGGGTTAGAGTAATTAGGGATTAGGTTATGGTTAAGATTAGGCTTATTGAGGTTGGGGTTGGAATAATTAGGAATGAGGTTATGGTTAAGATTAGGTTTATTGAGGTTGGGGTTAGAGTAATTAGGGATTAGGTGATGGTTAAGATTAGGTTTATTGAGGTTGGGGTTAGAGTAATTAGGGATTAGGTGATGGTTAAGATTAGGTTTATTGAGGTTGGGGTTAGAGTAATTAGGGATTAGGTTATGGTTAAGATTAGGCTTATTGAGGTTGGGGTTGGAATAATTAGGAATGAGGTTATGGTTAAGATTAGGTTTATTGAGGTTGGGGTTAGAGTAATTAGGGATTAGGTGATGGTTAAGATTAGGTTTATTGAGGTTGGGGTTAGAGTAATTAGGGATTAGGTGATGGTTAAGATTAAGGAAACGTGGAACATAAAGGACAAGAGAACTGTCTGCAGCTACATAAACAGGCCCTAATTCAAACTTGGATCGATTTCTCAGCTCCTAAAGCTTGCTACAGAGATGTAGCCATGATTGGTTACAAGGGTTACAAGCTGTGCAATTATGCAGAAAATGTGCCCTTTCATTTGGGTTTCTTAATTTCATGTGGGGTTAGATGCAGTTCCTAACCTAAACAGCAGGTGCCAGCTTTCAGTAAGTCTGGGGTTAGCTTGGGGTTAGATGCAGTTCCTAACCTAAACAGCAGGTGCCAGCTTTCAGTAAGTCTGGGGTTAGCTTGGGGTTAGATGCAGTTCCTAACCTAAACAGCAGGTGCCAGCTTTCAGTAAGTCTGGGGTTAGCTTGGGGTTAGATGCAGTTCCTAACCTAAACAGCAGGTGCCAGCTTTCAGTAAGTCTGGGGTTAGCTTGGGGTTAGATGCAGTTCCTAACCTAAACAGCAGGTGCCACCTTGCAGTAAGTCTGGGGTTAGCTTGGGGTTAGGCCTTGGATTGGGGGCGTGGTTAGGGTTTTGCTCATAGGTTAAGAGTTAAAACCAGAGGCGGCATTCAAATTAGTGGCATTGAAATGAGACGTATGCTAATCTTTGCTCTCCTATTGGCTGGAGGTAGCAGTATGCAAATGTCTGCTCTCCTATTGGCCGTATGCAAATGTTTGGAATCCCATTGGTTGAAACTCAAACATGTCCTTTTTGCTGGTTTGTAATGTCAATGATGTGTGTTGTATTGTACCACAGGGACTTTTATTTCCTTGGGGATCAGTAAAGCATCCATCAATCCATGTGTATGTCTAACTATTTGCCTACCTTTTATTTATTTATTTCAGCAGGACATGATCCGAGTCAGACTTGGAGCAGAAGATCCGTCCGTGGCCGAGGTGGGCAGCACACGACCCACACATCCACGAGACCACGAACCTATGACACACAACACACACACAAAAAAAACAAAACAAAACATATGATAAGCACAAAAATGCAATAATCGTTCAAGAACACGAATGGTAACCCCTGGTATCAGAATGAGATTCATGGGCCGAGTACGTGGACACACACACACACACACACACACACAGACACAGACACAGACACACACACACACACACACACACACACACACACAGGCAATTGGCAGTGTGTGTAATGTTAAAAAATAACAATAAAAAATAAAGGAACAGAACAGTAAAGTACCTGAATCGATTGAACAAGATGTGAACAGTTCGGTTGACATTCTTCTGACTTATCAGGTAGCCAAGGTTTGGTATTTTTTGGAATACGAGCTGTTGAAAAACCTGAAATCATACTAAGTGATGTGGCATGACTATTCCAAAAGATGGCAGCAGAGGATCAAAAATGAGCGGTGCCTTAGGATTCCGTCAAGCCGGGAAGTCGAGGCTTCCCAGCTTAAGAGAGAGTACGCACCGAATAGGCCCAATTTAACCCTAGTCTATTCATATGTCACTCATTAATTTGTTAATGTATACATATCATTAATTCATCAATAATTCATGATGCACTCACTATCAGTCGATGTATTAATTCATTGTTAATAAACTGGTAGTTAGGTGTTAGTATATGTTTAGTTATGTACACATGTTGTAAAGTGTTTACCGTCGTGTTCTCAGCGCGCTTGGCTCTTTAAACTTCTCTACGGTGTGTATTCTTGGTTTGCTTGTGGCAAAAAATATTACACAAACGTCCATATCCATACCCAAACATCCTCGAGGACTTCATGTTGACTGTGGCGCCCTCAGGTGTCCCTCTTGTGGTATAACCTTTTTTTCCTTATTCCTTTTTTATTTCATTAATATTACATAGGATATCGATTTATTTTGGGGGTTTCCATTTTAAATTATGTTTTAGGTCAATCAATTATATTGTATAATTTATGGTCAAGGTGGTTAAGGTAGGTCAGGGTTAGAAATATATCTATTGAGGTCGAAGTTGAATTAATTGTAGGTAGGGTGGGTTGTAGTCAGTCTAGTTTTAATCTAAATTGGGGTTAGGATGATGGGTGATTAGATTGCGGTTAAAATTCAGTTTATTTGGGGTCAGGGCTAGGATGATCAAAGATTAGGTTGTAGTAGAGCTTCAGTGTATTGAATTTAAAGTACTTGGAAATTGGGTTGAAGTTGTAATTAGGTTTATTAAGGTTAGAGTTGATATAATTATGGACTGAACTATAATTGAAATTTCATTTATTGTGATTGGGGACAGTGTAAATGAAGGTTAGGTTCTAGTTGGAAGGTTTATTAGGATTAGGGTTAGAATAATTGGGAGTTGGGTTATGGTTGAAATGGAGTTTATTGTGGTTGGGGTTGGAATAATTGGGAATTGGGTTGAAATTAGGTTTATTAAGCTTAGGGTTAGAGTAATTAGGGGTTGGGTTATGGTAAATAATTGGGGTAAGGTCATCGTTGAGATGAGTCTATTGAGGTTGGGGTTAGAGTAATTAGGGATTAGGTTATGGTTAAGATTAGGCTTATTGAGGTTGGGGTTGGAATAATTAGGAATGAGGTTATGGTTAAGATTAGGTTTATTGAGGTTGGGGTTAGAGTAATTAGGGATTAGGTGATGGTTAAGATTAGGTTTATTGAGGTTGGGGTTAGAGTAATTAGGGATTAGGTGATGGTTAAGATTAGGTTTATTGAGGTTGGGGTTAGAGTAATTAGGGATTAGGTTATGGTTAAGATTAGGCTTATTGAGGTTGGGGTTGGAATAATTAGGAATGAGGTTATGGTTAAGATTAG
This sequence comes from Trichomycterus rosablanca, assembly GCF_030014385.1. Classification (NCBI taxonomy): domain Eukaryota; kingdom Metazoa; phylum Chordata; class Actinopteri; order Siluriformes; family Trichomycteridae; genus Trichomycterus; species Trichomycterus rosablanca. The sequence goes on along the minus strand of NW_026946953.1, from coordinate 144,411 downwards.
GTTTATTGAGGTTGGGGTTAGAGTAATTAGGGATTAGGTGATGGTTAAGATTAGGTTTATTGAGGTTGGGGTTAGAGTAATTAGGGATTAGGTGATGGTTAAGATTAAGGAAACGTGGAACATAAAGGACAAGAGAACTGTCTGCAGCTACATAAACAGGCCCTAATTCAAACTTGGATCGATTTCTCAGCTCCTAAAGCTTGCTACAGAGATGTAGCCATGATTGGTTACAAGGGTTACAAGCTGTGCAATTATGCAGAAAATGTGCCCTTTCATTTGGGTTTCTTAATTTCATGTGGGGTTAGATGCAGTTCCTAACCTAAACAGCAGGTGCCAGCTTTCAGTAAGTCTGGGGTTAGCTTGGGGTTAGATGCAGTTCCTAACCTAAACAGCAGGTGCCAGCTTTCAGTAAGTCTGGGGTTAGCTTGGGGTTAGATGCAGTTCCTAACCTAAACAGCAGGTGCCAGCTTTCAGTAAGTCTGGGGTTAGCTTGGGGTTAGATGCAGTTCCTAACCTAAACAGCAGGTGCCAGCTTTCAGTAAGTCTGGGGTTAGCTTGGGGTTAGATGCAGTTCCTAACCTAAACAGCAGGTGCCAGCTTTCAGTAAGTCTGGGGTTAGCTTGGGGTTAGGCCTTGGATTGGGGGCGTGGTTAGGGTTTTGCTCATAGGTTAAGAGTTAAAACCAGAGGCGGCATTCAAATTAGTGGCATTGAAATGAGACGTATGCTAATCTTTGCTCTCCTATTGGCTGGAGGTAGCAGTATGCAAATGTCTGCTCTCCTATTGGCCGTATGCAAATGTTTGGAATCCCATTGGTTGAAACTCAAACATGTCCTTTTTGCTGGTTTGTAATGTCAATGATGTGTGTTGTATTGTACCACAGGGACTTTTATTTCCTTGGGGATCAGTAAAGCATCCATCAATCCATGTGTATGTCTAACTATTTGCCTACCTTTTATTTATTTATTTCAGCAGGACATGATCCGAGTCAGACTTGGAGCAGAAGATCCGTCCGTGGCCGAGGTGGGCAGCACACGACCCACACATCCACGAGACCACGAACCTATGACACACAACACACACACAAAAAAAACAAAACAAAACATATGATAAGCACAAAAATGCAATAATCGTTCAAGAACACGAATGGTAACCCCTGGTATCAGAATGAGATTCATGGGCCGAGTACGTGGACACACACACACACACACACACACACAGACACAGACACAGACACACACACACACACACACACACACACACACACAGGCAATTGGCAGTGTGTGTAATGTTAAAAAATAACAATAAAAAATAAAGGAACAGAACAGTAAAGTACCTGAATCGATTGAACAAGATGTGAACAGTTCGGTTGACATTCTTCTGACTTATCAGGTAGCCAAGGTTTGGTATTTTTTGGAATATGAGCTGTTGAAAAACCTGAAATCATACTAAGTGATGTGGCATGACTATTCCAAAAGATGGCAGCAGAGGATCAAAAATGAGCGGTGCCTTAGGATTCCGTCAAGCCGGGAAGTCGAGGCTTCCCAGCTTAAGAGAGAGTACGCACCGAATAGGCCCAATTTAACCCTAGTCTATTCATATGTCACTCATTAATTTGTTAATGTATACATATCATTAATTCATCAATAATTCATGATGCACTCACTATCAGTCGATGTATTAATTCATTGTTAATAAACTGGTAGTTAGGTGTTAGTATATGTTTAGTTATGTACACATGTTGTAAAGTGTTTACCGTCGTGTTCTCAGCGCGCTTGGCTCTTTAAACTTCTCTACGGTGTGTATTCTTGGTTTGCTTGTGGCAAAAAATATTACACAAACGTCCATATCCATACCCAAACATCCTCGAGGACTTCATGTTGACTGTGGCGCCCTCAGGTGTCCCTCTTGTGGTATAACCTTTTTTTCCTTATTCCTTTTTTATTTCATTAATATTACATAGGATATCGATTGATTTTGGGGGTTTCCATTTTAAATTATGTTTTAGGTCAATCAATTATATTGTATAATTTATGGTCAAGGTGGTTAAGGTAGGTCAGGGTTAGAAATATATCTATTGAGGTCGAAGTTGAATTAATTGTAGGTAGGGTGGGTTGTAGTCAGTCTAGTTTTAATCTAAATTGGGGTTAGGATGATGGGTGATTAGATTGCGGTTAAAATTCAGTTTATTTGGGGTCAGGGCTAGGATGATCAAAGATTAGGTTGTAGTAGAGCTTCAGTGTATTGAATTTAAAGTACTTGGAAATTGGGTTGAAGTTGTAATTAGGTTTATTAAGGTTAGAGTTGATATAATTATGGACTGAACTATAATTGAAATTTCATTTATTGTGATTGGGGACAGTGTAAATGAAGGTTAGGTTCTAGTTGGAAGGTTTATTAGGATTAGGGTTAGAATAATTGGGAGTTGGGTTATGGTTGAAATGGAGTTTATTGTGGTTGGGGTTGGAATAATTGGGAATTGGGTTGAAATTAGGTTTATTAAGCTTAGGGTTAGAGTAATTAGGGGTTGGGTCATGGTAAATAATTGGGGTAAGGTCATCGTTGAGATGAGTCTATTGAGGTTGGGGTTAGAGTAATTAGGGATTCGGTTATGGTTAAGATTAGGCTTATTGAGGTTGGGGTTGGAATAATTAGGAATGAGGTTATGGTTAAGATTAGGTTTATTGAGGTTGGGGTTAGAGTAATTAGGGATTAGGTGATGGTTAAGATTAGGTTTATTGAGGTTGGGGTTAGAGTAATTAGGGATTAGGTGATGGTTAAGATTAAGGAAACGTGGAACATAAAGGACAAGAGAACTGTCTGCAGCTACATAAACAGGCCCTAATTCAAACTTGGATCGATTTCTCAGCTCCTAAAGCTTGCTACAGAGATGTAGCCATGATTGGTTACAAGGGTTACAAGCTGTGCAATTATGCAGAAAATGTGCCCTTTCATTTGGGTTTCTTAATTTCATGTGGGGTTAGATGCAGTTCCTAACCTAAACAGCAGGTGCCAGCTTTCAGTAAGTCTGGGGTTAGCTTGGGGTTAGATGCAGTTCCTAACCTAAACAGCAGGTGCCACCTTGCAGTAAGTCTGGGGTTAGCTTGGGGTTAGATGCAGTTCCTAACCTAAACAGCAGGTGCCAGCTTTCAGTAAGTCTGGGGTTAGCTTGGGGTTAGATGCAGTTCCTAACCTAAACAGCAGGTGCCAGCTTTCAGTAAGTCTGGGGTTAGCTTGGGGTTAGATGCAGTTCCTAACCTAAACAGCAGGTGCCACCTTGCAGTAAGTCTGGGGTTAGCTTGGGGTTTGTTTTGTAATGAGGTACAAAAATCGGTTGACATTCTTCTGACTTAAAGATTGGAGCCCAGTAAAAGTAATTAGGCAGTGGGGGTACAAAAAAAGATAGCTGGTGTCGTTGGGGGGGTACGAGGTGGTTCATTCTACCTTGAAAGTCCTACAAACTGGTGCTGTATGACTTCTAAAAGTACATGAGGACGTTGTAACCGAAAACGTCCAGTAGATGGCAGCAGAGGGTTAAAAACGAGCGGTGCGTTTCCAGCTGTGAGCAGGGAGAAGTGGTCGGCTTGAAATGTAGTGTTTCCAATGCAAAGTGAAAGAGCTTTCCAAAATCTGTTCATAAAGTGTGTAAATAATTTCATGTAAAAAGCTCAATCCAGACAAACACAACATACAATGATATTATGTTCATGAAGGATATTCAGAGCTGGTGTCCGAACCCACTGGGATAGACGCCGATTGACTTTTAATTCATTCAAAATGGGATTTCTCAGCTCTTGAGGCTGCTACAGCATAGATGTAGCAACGATTGGTCAGAAGAACAAACTTCAAGCTGTGCACTAACACTGGAAAATGTGCCGTTTCATCGGGTTTCTTATTTCCTTTTCTTAATGTCGATGCAGTTCCGAACATGCCCTGCAGAGGTCAGATCCTTAAGCCGGGAAGCAGCGACCATATGGTGCAAGGTTCCCGGATTAAGAGAATGCGGCCGATCTGACCCTAGTCTACACTCAGTCAAATAATCGGGAAAATTCGAAGAAACGTCGTAGGACCTCCAAAATCGCACAGGGCGTGCAGGTCCAACCTACCAGCGACATATCGGAGCCCCGCGGTCCCGCGTGGAAAGACGGCCGAGATACGGGCCCCCGACGCGTACGCGAGTAGGCCCAAAAAACCACGTTTCGGGGTCCCGCGGCGGAACCGTAGGACGTAGGCACACCGAAACCGAGCACGTCGGAGGGGGCCCGGCCACGAGCGACATATCGGAGCCCCGTCACCGTGGTCCGAAAGGCGGCCGAGACACGGGCCCCGACGCGTACGCGAGTAGTCGTCAGGCCCCAGACGACGTGCGGAGGTCCCGCGAGGGAACCGGATGTCGTAGGCCCACCGGACCAGAGTACGACGGACCGCGCGTAGGCACGAGCGACATATCGGAGCCCCGTGACCCTGGTCCTAAAGGCGTCCGAGATACGGGAATAATTGGGAATTGGGTTGAAATTAGGTTTATTAAGCTTAGGGTTAGAGTAATTAGGGGTTGGGTTATGGTAAATAATTGGGGTAAGGTCATCGTTGAGATGAGTCTATTGAGGTTGGGGTTAGAATAATTAGGGATTAGGTTATGGTTAAGATTAGGCTTATTGAGGTTGGGGTTGGAATAATTAGAAATGAGGTTATGGTTAAGATTAGGTTTATTGAGGTTGGGGTTAGAGTAATTAGGGATTAGGTGATGGTTAAGATTAGGTTTATTGAGGTTGGGGTTAGAGTAATTAGGGATTAGGTGATGGTTAAGATTAGGTTATGGTTAAGATTAGGTTTATTGAGGTTGGGGTTAGAGTAGGGTTAGGGTTAGGGTTAGGGTTAGGGTTAGGGTTAGGGTTAGGGTTAGGGTTAGGGTTAGGGTTAGGTTAAGAGTTAAAACCAGAGGCGGCATTCAAATTAGTGGCATTGAAATGAGACGTATGCTAATCTTTGCTCTCCTATTGGCTGGAGGTAGCAGTATGCAAATGTCTGCTCTCCTATTGGCCGTATGCAAATGTTTGGAATCCCATTGGTTGAAACTCAAACATGTCCTTTTTGCTGGTTTGTAATGTCAATGATGTGTGTTGTATTGTACCACAGGGACTTTTATTTCCTTGGGGATCAGTAAAGCATCCATCAATCCATGTGTATGTCTAACTATTTGCCTACCTTTTATTTATTTATTTCAGCAGGACATGATCCGAGTCAGACTTGGAGCAGAAGATCCGTCCGTGGCCGAGGTGGGCAGCACACGACCCACACATCCACGAGACCACGAACCTATGACACACAACACACACACAAAAAAAACAAAACAAAACATATGATAAGCACAAAAATGCAATAATCGTTCAAGAACACGAATGGTAACCCCTGGTATCAGAATGAGATTCATGGGCCGAGTACGTGGACACACACACACACACACACACACACAGACACAGACACAGACACACACACACACACACACACACACACACAGGCAATTGGCAGTGTGTGTAATGTTAAAAAATAACAATAAAAAATAAAGGAACAGAACAGTAAAGTACCTGAATCGATTGAACAAGATGTGAACAGTTCGGTTGACATTCTTCTGACTTATCAGGTAGCCAAGGTTTGGTATTTTTTGGAATATGAGCTGTTGAAAAACCTGAAATCATACTAAGTGATGTGGCATGACTATTCCAAAAGATGGCAGCAGAGGATCAAAAATGAGCGGTGCCTTAGGATTCCGTCAAGCCGGGAAGTCGAGGCTTCCCAGCTTAAGAGAGAGTACGCACCGAATAGGCCCAATTTAACCCTAGTCTATTCATATGTCACTCATTAATTTGTTAATGTATACATATCATTAATTCATCAATAATTCATGATGCACTCACTATCAGTCGATGTATTAATTCATTGTTAATAAACTGGTAGTTAGGTGTTAGTATATGTTTAGTTATGTACACATGTTGTAAAGTGTTTACCGTCGTGTTCTCAGCGCGCTTGGCTCTTTAAACTTCTCTACGGTGTGTATTCTTGGTTTGCTTGTGGCAAAAAATATTACACAAACGTCCATATCCATACCCAAACATCCTCGAGGACTTCATGTTGACTGTGGCGCCCTCAGGTGTCCCTCTTGTGGTATAACCTTTTTTTCCTTATTCCTTTTTTATTTCATTAATATTACATAGGATATCGATTGATTTTGGGGGTTTCCATTTTAAATTATGTTTTAGGTCAATCAATTATATTGTATAATTTATGGTCAAGGTGGTTAAGGTAGGTCAGGGTTAGAAATATATCTATTGAGGTCGAAGTTGAATTAATTGTAGGTAGGGTGGGTTGTAGTCAGTCTAGTTTTAATCTAAATTGGGGTTAGGATGATGGGTGATTAGATTGCGGTTAAAATTCAGTTTATTTGGGGTCAGGGCTAGGATGATCAAAGATTAGGTTGTAGTAGAGCTTCAGTGTATTGAATTTAAAGTACTTGGAAATTGGGTTGAAGTTGTAATTAGGTTTATTAAGGTTAGAGTTGATATAATTATGGACTGAACTATAATTGAAATTTCATTTATTGTGATTGGGGACAGTGTAAATGAAGGTTAGGTTCTAGTTGGAAGGTTTATTAGGATTAGGGTTAGAATAATTGGGAGTTGGGTTATGGTTGAAATGGAGTTTATTGTGGTTGGGGTTGGAATAATTGGGAATTGGGTTGAAATTAGGTTTATTAAGCTTAGGGTTAGAGTAATTAGGGGTTGGGTCATGGTAAATAATTGGGGTAAGGTCATCGTTGAGATGAGTCTATTGAGGTTGGGGTTAGAGTAATTAGGGATTCGGTTATGGTTAAGATTAGGCTTATTGAGGTTGGGGTTGGAATAATTAGGAATGAGGTTATGGTTAAGATTAGGTTTATTGAGGTTGGGGTTAGAGTAATTAGGGATTAGGTGATGGTTAAGATTAGGTTTATTGAGGTTGGGGTTAGAGTAATTAGGGATTAGGTGATGGTTAAGATTAAGGAAACGTGGAACATAAAGGACAAGAGAACTGTCTGCAGCTACATAAACAGGCCCTAATTCAAACTTGGATCGATTTCTCAGCTCCTAAAGCTTGCTACAGAGATGTAGCCATGATTGGTTACAAGGGTTACAAGCTGTGCAATTATGCAGAAAATGTGCCCTTTCATTTGGGTTTCTTAATTTCATGTGGGGTTAGATGCAGTTCCTAACCTAAACAGCAGGTGCCAGCTTTCAGTAAGTCTGGGGTTAGCTTGGGGTTAGATGCAGTTCCTAACCTAAACAGCAGGTGCCACCTTGCAGTAAGTCTGGGGTTAGCTTGGGGTTAGATGCAGTTCCTAACCTAAACAGCAGGTGCCAGCTTTCAGTAAGTCTGGGGTTAGCTTGGGGTTAGATGCAGTTCCTAACCTAAACAGCAGGTGCCAGCTTTCAGTAAGTCTGGGGTTAGCTTGGGGTTAGATGCAGTTCCTAACCTAAACAGCAGGTGCCACCTTGCAGTAAGTCTGGGGTTAGCTTGGGGTTTGTTTTGTAATGAGGTACAAAAATCGGTTGACATTCTTCTGACTTAAAGATTGGAGCCCAGTAAAAGTAATTAGGCAGTGGGGGTACAAAAAAAGATAGCTGGTGTCGTTGGGGGGGTACGAGGTGGTTCATTCTACCTTGAAAGTCCTACAAACTGGTGCTGTATGACTTCTAAAAGTACATGAGGACGTTGTAACCGAAAACGTCCAGTAGATGGCAGCAGAGGGTTAAAAACGAGCGGTGCGTTTCCAGCTGTGAGCAGGGAGAAGTGGTCGGCTTGAAATGTAGTGTTTCCAATGCAAAGTGAAAGAGCTTTCCAAAATCTGTTCATAAAGTGTGTAAATAATTTCATGTAAAAAGCTCAATCCAGACAAACACAACATACAATGATATTATGTTCATGAAGGATATTCAGAGCTGGTGTCCGAACCCACTGGGATAGACGCCGATTGACTTTTAATTCATTCAAAATGGGATTTCTCAGCTCTTGAGGCTGCTACAGCATAGATGTAGCAACGATTGGTCAGAAGAACAAACTTCAAGCTGTGCACTAACACTGGAAAATGTGCCGTTTCATCGGGTTTCTTATTTCCTTTTCTTAATGTCGATGCAGTTCCGAACATGCCCTGCAGAGGTCAGATCCTTAAGCCGGGAAGCAGCGACCATATGGTGCAAGGTTCCCGGATTAAGAGAATGCGGCCGATCTGACCCTAGTCTACACTCAGTCAAATAATCGGGAAAATTCGAAGAAACGTCGTAGGACCTCCAAAATCGCACAGGGCGTGCAGGTCCAACCTACCAGCGACATATCGGAGCCCCGCGGTCCCGCGTGGAAAGACGGCCGAGATACGGGCCCCCGACGCGTACGCGAGTAGGCCCAAAAAACCACGTTTCGGGGTCCCGCGGCGGAACCGTAGGACGTAGGCGCACCGAAACCGAGCACGTCGGAGGGGGCCCGGCCACGAGCGACATATCGGAGCCCCGTCACCGTGGTCCGAAAGGCGGCCGAGACACGGGCCCCGACGCGTACGCGAGTAGTCGTCAGGCCCCAGACGACGTGCGGAGGTCCCGCGAGGGAACCGGATGTCGTAGGCCCACCGGACCAGAGTACGACGGACCGCGCGTAGGCACGAGCGACATATCGGAGCCCCGTGACCCTGGTCCTAAAGGCGTCCGAGATACGGGAATAATTGGGAATTGGGTTGAAATTAGGTTTATTAAGCTTAGGGTTAGAGTAATTAGGGGTTGGGTTATGGTAAATAATTGGGGTAAGGTCATCGTTGAGATGAGTCTATTGAGGTTGGGGTTAGAATAATTAGGGATTAGGTTATGGTTAAGATTAGGCTTATTGAGGTTGGGGTTGGAATAATTAGAAATGAGGTTATGGTTAAGATTAGGTTTATTGAGGTTGGGGTTAGAGTAATTAGGGATTAGGTGATGGTTAAGATTAGGTTTATTGAGGTTGGGGTTAGAGTAATTAGGGATTAGGTGATGGTTAAGATTAGGTTATGGTTAAGATTAGGTTTATTGAGGTTGGGGTTAGAGTAATTAGGGATTAGGTAATGGTTAAGATTAGGTTTATTGAGGTTGGGGTTAGAGTAATTAGGGATTAGGTTATGGTTAAGATTAGGCTTATTGAGGTTGGGGTTGGAATAATTAGGAATGAGGTTATGGTTAAGATTAGGTTTATTGAGGTTGGGGTTAGAGTAATTAGGGATTAGGTAATGGTTAAGATTAGGTTTATTGAGGTTGGGGTTAGAGTAATTAGGGATTAGGTAATGGTTAAGATTAGGTTTATTGAGGTTGGGGTTAGAATAATTAGGGATTAGGTAATGGTTAAGATTAGGTTTATTGAGGTTGGGGTTAGAATAATTAGGGATTAGGTGATGGTTAAGATTAGGCTTATTGAGGTTGGGGTTGGAATAATTAGGAATGAGGTTATGGTTAAGATTAGGTTTATTGAGGTTGGGGTTAGAATAATTAGGGATTAGGTAATGGTTAAGATTAGGTTTATTGAGGTTGGGGTTAGAGTAATTAGGGATTAGGTTATGGTTAAGATTAGGCTTATTGAGGTTGGGGTTGGAATAATTAGGAATGAGGTTATGGTTAAGATTAGGTTTATTGAGGTTGGGGTTAGAGTAATTAGGGATTAGGTGATGGTTAAGATTAGGTTTATTGAGGTTGGGGTTAGAATAATTAGGGATTAGGTTATGGTTAAAATTAAGGAAACGTGGAACATAAAGGACAAGAGAACTGTCTGCAGCTACATAAACAGGCCCTAATTCAAACTTGGATCGATTTCTCAGCTCCTAAAGCTTGCTACAGAGATGTAGCCATGATTGGTTACAAGGGTTACAAGCTGTGCAATTATGCAGAAAATGTGCCCTTTCATTTGGGTTTCTTAATTTCATGTGGGGTTAGATGCAGTTCCTAACCTAAACAGCAGGTGCCAGCTTTCAGTAAGTCTGGGGTTAGCTTGGGGTTAGATGCAGTTCCTAACCTAAACAGCAGGTGCCACCTTGCAGTAAGTCTGGGGTTAGCTTGGGGTTAGGCCTTGGATTGGGGGCGTGGTTAGGGTTTTGCTCATAGGTTAAGAGTTAAAACCAGAGGCGGCATTCAAATTAGTGGCATTGAAATGAGACGTATGCTAATCTTTGCTCTCCTATTGGCTGGAGGTAGCAGTATGCAAATGTCTGCTCTCCTATTGGCCGTATGCAAATGTTTGGAATCCCATTGGTTGAAACTCAAACATGTCCTTTTTGCTGGTTTGTAATGTCAATGATGTGTGTTGTATTGTACCACAGGGACTTTTATTTCCTTGGGGATCAGTAAAGCATCCATCAATCCATGTGTATGTCTAACTATTTGCCTACCTTTTATTTATTTATTTCAGCAGGACATGATCCGAGTCAGACTTGGAGCAGAAGATCCGTCCGTGGCCGAGGTGGGCAGCACACGACCCACACATCCACGAGACCACGAACCTATGACACACAACACACACACAAAAAAAACAAAACAAAACATATGATAAGCACAAAAATGCAATAATCGTTCAAGAACACGAATGGTAACCCCTGGTATCAGAATGAGATTCATGGGCCGAGTACGTGGACACACACACACACACACACACACACAGACACAGACACAGACACACACACACACACACACACACACACACACACAGGCAATTGGCAGTGTGTGTAATGTTAAAAAATAACAATAAAAAATAAAGGAACAGAACAGTAAAGTACCTGAATCGATTGAACAAGATGTGAACAGTTCGGTTGACATTCTTCTGACTTATCAGGTAGCCAAGGTTTGGTATTTTTTGGAATACGAGCTGTTGAAAAACCTGAAATCATACTAAGTGATGTGGCATGACTATTCCAAAAGATGGCAGCAGAGGATCAAAAATGAGCGGTGCCTTAGGATTCCGTCAAGCCGGGAAGTCGAGGCTTCCCAGCTTAAGAGAGAGTACGCACCGAATAGGCCCAATTTAACCCTAGTCTATTCATATGTCACTCATTAATTTGTTAATGTATACATATCATTAATTCATCAATAATTCATGATGCACTCACTATCAGTCGATGTATTAATTCATTGTTAATAAACTGGTAGTTAGGTGTTAGTATATGTTTAGTTATGTACACATGTTGTAAAGTGTTTACCGTCGTGTTCTCAGCGCGCTTGGCTCTTTAAACTTCTCTACGGTGTGTATTCTTGGTTTGCTTGTGGCAAAAAATATTACACAAACGTCCATATCCATACCCAAACATCCTCGAGGACTTCATGTTGACTGTGGCGCCCTCAGGTGTCCCTCTTGTGGTATAACCTTTTTTTCCTTATTCCTTTTTTATTTCATTAATATTACATAGGATATCGATTGATTTTGGGGGTTTCCATTTTAAATTATGTTTTAGGTCAATCAATTATATTGTATAATTTATGGTCAAGGTGGTTAAGGTAGGTCAGGGTTAGAAATATATCTATTGAGGTCGAAGTTGAATTAATTGTAGGTAGGGTGGGTTGTAGTCAGTCTAGTTTTAATCTAAATTGGGGTTAGGATGATGGGTGATTAGATTGCGGTTAAAATTCAGTTTATTTGGGGTCAGGGCTAGGATGATCAAAGATTAGGTTGTAGTAGAGCTTCAGTGTATTGAATTTAAAGTACTTGGAAATTGGGTTGAAGTTGTAATTAGGTTTATTAAGGTTAGAGTTGATATAATTATGGACTGAACTATAATTGAAATTTCATTTATTGTGATTGGGGACAGTGTAAATGAAGGTTAGGTTCTAGTTGGAAGGTTTATTAGGATTAGGGTTAGAATAATTGGGAGTTGGGTTATGGTTGAAATGGAGTTTATTGTGGTTGGGGTTGGAATAATTGGGAATTGGGTTGAAATTAGGTTTATTAAGCTTAGGGTTAGAGTAATTAGGGGTTGGGTCATGGTAAATAATTGGGGTAAGGTCATCGTTGAGATGAGTCTATTGAGGTTGGGGTTAGAGTAATTAGGGATTCGGTTATGGTTAAGATTAGGCTTATTGAGGTTGGGGTTGGAATAATTAGGAATGAGGTTATGGTTAAGATTAGGTTTATTGAGGTTGGGGTTAGAGTAATTAGGGATTAGGTGATGGTTAAGATTAGGTTTATTGAGGTTGGGGTTAGAGTAATTAGGGATTAGGTGATGGTTAAGATTAAGGAAACGTGGAACATAAAGGACAAGAGAACTGTCTGCAGCTACATAAACAGGCCCTAATTCAAACTTGGATCGATTTCTCAGCTCCTAAAGCTTGCTACAGAGATGTAGCCATGATTGGTTACAAGGGTTACAAGCTGTGCAATTATGCAGAAAATGTGCCCTTTCATTTGGGTTTCTTAATTTCATGTGGGGTTAGATGCAGTTCCTAACCTAAACAGCAGGTGCCAGCTTTCAGTAAGTCTGGGGTTAGCTTGGGGTTAGATGCAGTTCCTAACCTAAACAGCAGGTGCCACCTTGCAGTAAGTCTGGGGTTAGCTTGGGGTTAGATGCAGTTCCTAACCTAAACAGCAGGTGCCAGCTTTCAGTAAGTCTGGGGTTAGCTTGGGGTTAGATGCAGTTCCTAACCTAAACAGCAGGTGCCAGCTTTCAGTAAGTCTGGGGTTAGCTTGGGGTTAGATGCAGTTCCTAACCTAAACAGCAGGTGCCACCTTGCAGTAAGTCTGGGGTTAGCTTGGGGTTTGTTTTGTAATGAGGTACAAAAATCGGTTGACATTCTTCTGACTTAAAGATTGGAGCCCAGTAAAAGTAATTAGGCAGTGGGGGTACAAAAAAAGATAGCTGGTGTCGTTGGGGGGGTACGAGGTGGTTCATTCTACCTTGAAAGTCCTACAAACTGGTGCTGTATGACTTCTAAAAGTACATGAGGACGTTGTAACCGAAAACGTCCAGTAGATGGCAGCAGAGGGTTAAAAACGAGCGGTGCGTTTCCAGCTGTGAGCAGGGAGAAGTGGTCGGCTTGAAATGTAGTGTTTCCAATGCAAAGTGAAAGAGCTTTCCAAAATCTGTTCATAAAGTGTGTAAATAATTTCATGTAAAAAGCTCAATCCAGACAAACACAACATACAATGATATTATGTTCATGAAGGATATTCAGAGCTGGTGTCCGAACCCACTGGGATAGACGCCGATTGACTTTTAATTCATTCAAAATGGGATTTCTCAGCTCTTGAGGCTGCTACAGCATAGATGTAGCAACGATTGGTCAGAAGAACAAACTTCAAGCTGTGCACTAACACTGGAAAATGTGCCGTTTCATCGGGTTTCTTATTTCCTTTTCTTAATGTCGATGCAGTTCCGAACATGCCCTGCAGAGGTCAGATCCTTAAGCCGGGAAGCAGCGACCATATGGTGCAAGGTTCCCGGATTAAGAGAATGCGGCCGATCTGACCCTAGTCTACACTCAGTCAAATAATCGGGAAAATTCGAAGAAACGTCGTAGGACCTCCAAAATCGCACAGGGCGTGCAGGTCCAACCTACCAGCGACATATCGGAGCCCCGCGGTCCCGCGTGGAAAGACGGCCGAGATACGGGCCCCCGACGCGTACGCGAGTAGGCCCAAAAAACCACGTTTCGGGGTCCCGCGGCGGAACCGTAGGACGTAGGCGCACCGAAACCGAGCACGTCGGAGGGGGCCCGGCCACGAGCGACATATCGGAGCCCCGTCACCGTGGTCCGAAAGGCGGCCGAGACACGGGCCCCGACGCGTACGCGAGTAGTCGTCAGGCCCCAGACGACGTGCGGAGGTCCCGCGAGGGAACCGGATGTCGTAGGCCCACCGGACCAGAGTACGACGGACCGCGCGTAGGCACGAGCGACATATCGGAGCCCCGTGACCCTGGTCCTAAAGGCGTCCGAGATACGGGAATAATTGGGAATTGGGTTGAAATTAGGTTTATTAAGCTTAGGGTTAGAGTAATTAGGGGTTGGGTTATGGTAAATAATTGGGGTAAGGTCATCGTTGAGATGAGTCTATTGAGGTTGGGGTTAGAATAATTAGGGATTAGGTTATGGTTAAGATTAGGCTTATTGAGGTTGGGGTTGGAATAATTAGAAATGAGGTTATGGTTAAGATTAGGTTTATTGAGGTTGGGGTTAGAGTAATTAGGGATTAGGTGATGGTTAAGATTAGGTTTATTGAGGTTGGGGTTAGAGTAATTAGGGATTAGGTGATGGTTAAGATTAGGTTATGGTTAAGATTAGGTTTATTGAGGTTGGGGTTAGAGTAATTAGGGATTAGGTAATGGTTAAGATTAGGTTTATTGAGGTTGGGGTTAGAGTAATTAGGGATTAGGTTATGGTTAAGATTAGGCTTATTGAGGTTGGGGTTGGAATAATTAGGAATGAGGTTATGGTTAAGATTAGGTTTATTGAGGTTGGGGTTAGAGTAATTAGGGATTAGGTAATGGTTAAGATTAGGTTTATTGAGGTTGGGGTTAGAGTAATTAGGGATTAGGTAATGGTTAAGATTAGGTTTATTGAGGTTGGGGTTAGAATAATTAGGGATTAGGTAATGGTTAAGATTAGGTTTATTGAGGTTGGGGTTAGAATAATTAGGGATTAGGTGATGGTTAAGATTAGGCTTATTGAGGTTGGGTTAGGGTTAGGGTTAGGGTTAGGGTTAGGGTTAGGGTTAGGGTTAGGTTAAGAGTTAAAACCAGAGGCGGCATTCAAATTAGTGGCATTGAAATGAGACGTATGCTAATCTTTGCTCTCCTATTGGCTGGAGGTAGCAGTATGCAAATGTCTGCTCTCCTATTGGCCGTATGCAAATGTTTGGAATCCCATTGGTTGAAACTCAAACATGTCCTTTTTGCTGGTTTGTAATGTCAATGATGTGTGTTGTATTGTACCACAGGGACTTTTATTTCCTTGGGGATCAGTAAAGCATCCATCAATCCATGTGTATGTCTAACTATTTGCCTACCTTTTATTTATTTATTTCAGCAGGACATGATCCGAGTCAGACTTGGAGCAGAAGATCCGTCCGTGGCCGAGGTGGGCAGCACACGACCCACACATCCACGAGACCACGAACCTATGACACACAACACACACACAAAAAAAACAAAACAAAACATATGATAAGCACAAAAATGCAATAATCGTTCAAGAACACGAATGGTAACCCCTGGTATCAGAATGAGATTCATGGGCCGAGTACGTGGACACACACACACACACACACACACACACAGACACAGACACAGACACACACACACACACACACACACACACACACACACACAGGCAATTGGCAGTGTGTGTAATGTTAAAAAATAACAATAAAAAATAAAGGAACAGAACAGTAAAGTACCTGAATCGATTGAACAAGATGTGAACAGTTCGGTTGACATTCTTCTGACTTATCAGGTAGCCAAGGTTTGGTATTTTTTGGAATACGAGCTGTTGAAAAACCTGAAATCATACTAAGTGATGTGGCATGACTATTCCAAAAGATGGCAGCAGAGGATCAAAAATGAGCGGTGCCTTAGGATTCCGTCAAGCCGGGAAGTCGAGGCTTCCCAGCTTAAGAGAGAGTACGCACCGAATAGGCCCAATTTAACCCTAGTCTATTCATATGTCACTCATTAATTTGTTAATGTATACATATCATTAATTCATCAATAATTCATGATGCACTCACTATCAGTCGATGTATTAATTCATTGTTAATAAACTGGTAGTTAGGTGTTAGTATATGTTTAGTTATGTACACATGTTGTAAAGTGTTTACCGTCGTGTTCTCAGCGCGCTTGGCTCTTTAAACTTCTCTACGGTGTGTATTCTTGGTTTGCTTGTGGCAAAAAATATTACACAAACGTCCATATCCATACCCAAACATCCTCGAGGACTTCATGTTGACTGTGGCGCCCTCAGGTGTCCCTCTTGTGGTATAACCTTTTTTTCCTTATTCCTTTTTTATTTCATTAATATTACATAGGATATCGATTTATTTTGGGGGTTTCCATTTTAAATTATGTTTTAGGTCAATCAATTATATTGTATAATTTATGGTCAAGGTGGTTAAGGTAGGTCAGGGTTAGAAATATATCTATTGAGGTCGAAGTTGAATTAATTGTAGGTAGGGTGGGTTGTAGTCAGTCTAGTTTTAATCTAAATTGGGGTTAGGATGATGGGTGATTAGATTGCGGTTAAAATTCAGTTTATTTGGGGTCAGGGCTAGGATGATCAAAGATTAGGTTGTAGTAGAGCTTCAGTGTATTGAATTTAAAGTACTTGGAAATTGGGTTGAAGTTGTAATTAGGTTTATTAAGGTTAGAGTTGATATAATTATGGACTGAACTATAATTGAAATTTCATTTATTGTGATTGGGGACAGTGTAAATGAAGGTTAGGTTCTAGTTGGAAGGTTTATTAGGATTAGGGTTAGAATAATTGGGAGTTGGGTTATGGTTGAAATGGAGTTTATTGTGGTTGGGGTTGGAATAATTGGGAATTGGGTTGAAATTAGGTTTATTAAGCTTAGGGTTAGAGTAATTAGGGGTTGGGTTATGGTAAATAATTGGGGTAAGGTCATCGTTGAGATGAGTCTATTGAGGTTGGGGTTAGAGTAATTAGGGATTAGGTTATGGTTAAGATTAGGCTTATTGAGGTTGGGGTTGGAATAATTAGGAATGAGGTTATGGTTAAGATTAGGTTTATTGAGGTTGGGGTTAGAGTAATTAGGGATTAGGTGATGGTTAAGATTAGGTTTATTGAGGTTGGGGTTAGAGTAATTAGGGATTAGGTGATGGTTAAGATTAGGTTTATTGAGGTTGGGGTTAGAGTAATTAGGGATTAGGTTATGGTTAAGATTAGGCTTATTGAGGTTGGGGTTGGAATAATTAGGAATGAGGTTATGGTTAAGATTAGGTTTATTGAGGTTGGGGTTAGAGTAATTAGGGATTAGGTGATGGTTAAGATTAGGTTTATTGAGGTTGGGGTTAGAGTAATTAGGGATTAGGTGATGGTTAAGATTAAGGAAACGTGGAACATAAAGGACAAGAGAACTGTCTGCAGCTACATAAACAGGCCCTAATTCAAACTTGGATCGATTTCTCAGCTCCTAAAGCTTGCTACAGAGATGTAGCCATGATTGGTTACAAGGGTTACAAGCTGTGCAATTATGCAGAAAATGTGCCCTTTCATTTGGGTTTCTTAATTTCATGTGGGGTTAGATGCAGTTCCTAACCTAAACAGCAGGTGCCAGCTTTCAGTAAGTCTGGGGTTAGCTTGGGGTTAGATGCAGTTCCTAACCTAAACAGCAGGTGCCAGCTTTCAGTAAGTCTGGGGTTAGCTTGGGGTTAGATGCAGTTCCTAACCTAAACAGCAGGTGCCAGCTTTCAGTAAGTCTGGGGTTAGCTTGGGGTTAGATGCAGTTCCTAACCTAAACAGCAGGTGCCAGCTTTCAGTAAGTCTGGGGTTAGCTTGGGGTTAGATGCAGTTCCTAACCTAAACAGCAGGTGCCACCTTGCAGTAAGTCTGGGGTTAGCTTGGGGTTAGGCCTTGGATTGGGGGCGTGGTTAGGGTTTTGCTCATAGGTTAAGAGTTAAAACCAGAGGCGGCATTCAAATTAGTGGCATTGAAATGAGACGTATGCTAATCTTTGCTCTCCTATTGGCTGGAGGTAGCAGTATGCAAATGTCTGCTCTCCTATTGGCCGTATGCAAATGTTTGGAATCCCATTGGTTGAAACTCAAACATGTCCTTTTTGCTGGTTTGTAATGTCAATGATGTGTGTTGTATTGTACCACAGGGACTTTTATTTCCTTGGGGATCAGTAAAGCATCCATCAATCCATGTGTATGTCTAACTATTTGCCTACCTTTTATTTATTTATTTCAGCAGGACATGATCCGAGTCAGACTTGGAGCAGAAGATCCGTCCGTGGCCGAGGTGGGCAGCACACGACCCACACATCCACGAGACCACGAACCTATGACACACAACACACACACAAAAAAAACAAAACAAAACATATGATAAGCACAAAAATGCAATAATCGTTCAAGAACACGAATGGTAACCCCTGGTATCAGAATGAGATTCATGGGCCGAGTACGTGGACACACACACACACACACACACACACACAGACACAGACACAGACACACACACACACACACACACACACACACACACACAGGCAATTGGCAGTGTGTGTAATGTTAAAAAATAACAATAAAAAATAAAGGAACAGAACAGTAAAGTACCTGAATCGATTGAACAAGATGTGAACAGTTCGGTTGACATTCTTCTGACTTATCAGGTAGCCAAGGTTTGGTATTTTTTGGAATACGAGCTGTTGAAAAACCTGAAATCATACTAAGTGATGTGGCATGACTATTCCAAAAGATGGCAGCAGAGGATCAAAAATGAGCGGTGCCTTAGGATTCCGTCAAGCCGGGAAGTCGAGGCTTCCCAGCTTAAGAGAGAGTACGCACCGAATAGGCCCAATTTAACCCTAGTCTATTCATATGTCACTCATTAATTTGTTAATGTATACATATCATTAATTCATCAATAATTCATGATGCACTCACTATCAGTCGATGTATTAATTCATTGTTAATAAACTGGTAGTTAGGTGTTAGTATATGTTTAGTTATGTACACATGTTGTAAAGTGTTTACCGTCGTGTTCTCAGCGCGCTTGGCTCTTTAAACTTCTCTACGGTGTGTATTCTTGGTTTGCTTGTGGCAAAAAATATTACACAAACGTCCATATCCATACCCAAACATCCTCGAGGACTTCATGTTGACTGTGGCGCCCTCAGGTGTCCCTCTTGTGGTATAACCTTTTTTTCCTTATTCCTTTTTTATTTCATTAATATTACATAGGATATCGATTTATTTTGGGGGTTTCCATTTTAAATTATGTTTTAGGTCAATCAATTATATTGTATAATTTATGGTCAAGGTGGTTAAGGTAGGTCAGGGTTAGAAATATATCTATTGAGGTCGAAGTTGAATTAATTGTAGGTAGGGTGGGTTGTAGTCAGTCTAGTTTTAATCTAAATTGGGGTTAGGATGATGGGTGATTAGATTGCGGTTAAAATTCAGTTTATTTGGGGTCAGGGCTAGGATGATCAAAGATTAGGTTGTAGTAGAGCTTCAGTGTATTGAATTTAAAGTACTTGGAAATTGGGTTGAAGTTGTAATTAGGTTTATTAAGGTTAGAGTTGATATAATTATGGACTGAACTATAATTGAAATTTCATTTATTGTGATTGGGGACAGTGTAAATGAAGGTTAGGTTCTAGTTGGAAGGTTTATTAGGATTAGGGTTAGAATAATTGGGAGTTGGGTTATGGTTGAAATGGAGTTTATTGTGGTTGGGGTTGGAATAATTGGGAATTGGGTTGAAATTAGGTTTATTAAGCTTAGGGTTAGAGTAATTAGGGGTTGGGTTATGGTAAATAATTGGGGTAAGGTCATCGTTGAGATGAGTCTATTGAGGTTGGGGTTAGAGTAATTAGGGATTAGGTTATGGTTAAGATTAGGCTTATTGAGGTTGGGGTTGGAATAATTAGGAATGAGGTTATGGTTAAGATTAGGTTTATTGAGGTTGGGGTTAGAGTAATTAGGGATTAGGTGATGGTTAAGATTAGGTTTATTGAGGTTGGGGTTAGAGTAATTAGGGATTAGGTGATGGTTAAGATTAGGTTTATTGAGGTTGGGGTTAGAGTAATTAGGGATTAGGTTATGGTTAAGATTAGGCTTATTGAGGTTGGGGTTGGAATAATTAGGAATGAGGTTATGGTTAAGATTAGGTTTATTGAGGTTGGGGTTAGAGTAATTAGGGATTAGGTGATGGTTAAGATTAGGTTTATTGAGGTTGGGGTTAGAGTAATTAGGGATTAGGTGATGGTTAAGATTAAGGAAACGTGGAACATAAAGGACAAGAGAACTGTCTGCAGCTACATAAACAGGCCCTAATTCAAACTTGGATCGATTTCTCAGCTCCTAAAGCTTGCTACAGAGATGTAGCCATGATTGGTTACAAGGGTTACAAGCTGTGCAATTATGCAGAAAATGTGCCCTTTCATTTGGGTTTCTTAATTTCATGTGGGGTTAGATGCAGTTCCTAACCTAAACAGCAGGTGCCAGCTTTCAGTAAGTCTGGGGTTAGCTTGGGGTTAGATGCAGTTCCTAACCTAAACAGCAGGTGCCAGCTTTCAGTAAGTCTGGGGTTAGCTTGGGGTTAGATGCAGTTCCTAACCTAAACAGCAGGTGCCAGCTTTCAGTAAGTCTGGGGTTAGCTTGGGGTTAGATGCAGTTCCTAACCTAAACAGCAGGTGCCAGCTTTCAGTAAGTCTGGGGTTAGCTTGGGGTTAGATGCAGTTCCTAACCTAAACAGCAGGTGCCAGCTTTCAGTAAGTCTGGGGTTAGCTTGGGGTTAGGCCTTGGATTGGGGGCGTGGTTAGGGTTTTGCTCATAGGTTAAGAGTTAAAACCAGAGGCGGCATTCAAATTAGTGGCATTGAAATGAGACGTATGCTAATCTTTGCTCTCCTATTGGCTGGAGGTAGCAGTATGCAAATGTCTGCTCTCCTATTGGCCGTATGCAAATGTTTGGAATCCCATTGGTTGAAACTCAAACATGTCCTTTTTGCTGGTTTGTAATGTCAATGATGTGTGTTGTATTGTACCACAGGGACTTTTATTTCCTTGGGGATCAGTAAAGCATCCATCAATCCATGTGTATGTCTAACTATTTGCCTACCTTTTATTTATTTATTTCAGCAGGACATGATCCGAGTCAGACTTGGAGCAGAAGATCCGTCCGTGGCCGAGGTGGGCAGCACACGACCCACACATCCACGAGACCACGAACCTATGACACACAACACACACACAAAAAAAACAAAACAAAACATATGATAAGCACAAAAATGCAATAATCGTTCAAGAACACGAATGGTAACCCCTGGTATCAGAATGAGATTCATGGGCCGAGTACGTGGACACACACACACACACACACACACACAGACACAGACACAGACACACACACACACACACACACACACACACAGGCAATTGGCAGTGTGTGTAATGTTAAAAAATAACAATAAAAAATAAAGGAACAGAACAGTAAAGTACCTGAATCGATTGAACAAGATGTGAACAGTTCGGTTGACATTCTTCTGACTTATCAGGTAGCCAAGGTTTGGTATTTTTTGGAATATGAGCTGTTGAAAAACCTGAAATCATACTAAGTGATGTGGCATGACTATTCCAAAAGATGGCAGCAGAGGATCAAAAATGAGCGGTGCCTTAGGATTCCGTCAAGCCGGGAAGTCGAGGCTTCCCAGCTTAAGAGAGAGTACGCACCGAATAGGCCCAATTTAACCCTAGTCTATTCATATGTCACTCATTAATTTGTTAATGTATACATATCATTAATTCATCAATAATTCATGATGCACTCACTATCAGTCGATGTATTAATTCATTGTTAATAAACTGGTAGTTAGGTGTTAGTATATGTTTAGTTATGTACACATGTTGTAAAGTGTTTACCGTCGTGTTCTCAGCGCGCTTGGCTCTTTAAACTTCTCTACGGTGTGTATTCTTGGTTTGCTTGTGGCAAAAAATATTACACAAACGTCCATATCCATACCCAAACATCCTCGAGGACTTCATGTTGACTGTGGCGCCCTCAGGTGTCCCTCTTGTGGTATAACCTTTTTTTCCTTATTCCTTTTTTATTTCATTAATATTACATAGGATATCGATTGATTTTGGGGGTTTCCATTTTAAATTATGTTTTAGGTCAATCAATTATATTGTATAATTTATGGTCAAGGTGGTTAAGGTAGGTCAGGGTTAGAAATATATCTATTGAGGTCGAAGTTGAATTAATTGTAGGTAGGGTGGGTTGTAGTCAGTCTAGTTTTAATCTAAATTGGGGTTAGGATGATGGGTGATTAGATTGCGGTTAAAATTCAGTTTATTTGGGGTCAGGGCTAGGATGATCAAAGATTAGGTTGTAGTAGAGCTTCAGTGTATTGAATTTAAAGTACTTGGAAATTGGGTTGAAGTTGTAATTAGGTTTATTAAGGTTAGAGTTGATATAATTATGGACTGAACTATAATTGAAATTTCATTTATTGTGATTGGGGACAGTGTAAATGAAGGTTAGGTTCTAGTTGGAAGGTTTATTAGGATTAGGGTTAGAATAATTGGGAGTTGGGTTATGGTTGAAATGGAGTTTATTGTGGTTGGGGTTGGAATAATTGGGAATTGGGTTGAAATTAGGTTTATTAAGCTTAGGGTTAGAGTAATTAGGGGTTGGGTTATGGTAAATAATTGGGGTAAGGTCATCGTTGAGATGAGTCTATTGAGGTTGGGGTTAGAGTAATCTGTCTCGCGTGTGTGGTTAAGATTAGGCTTATTGAGGTTGGGGTTGGAATAATTAGGAATGAGGTTATGGTTAAGATTAGGTTTATTGAGGTTGGGGTTAGAGTAATTAGGGATTAGGTGATGGTTAAGATTAGGTTTATTGAGGTTGGGGTTAGAGTAATTAGGGATTAGGTGATGGTTAAGATTAAGGAAACGTGGAACATAAAGGACAAGAGAACTGTCTGCAGCTACATAAACAGGCCCTAATTCAAACTTGGATCGATTTCTCAGCTCCTAAAGCTTGCTACAGAGATGTAGCCATGATTGGTTACAAGGGTTACAAGCTGTGCAATTATGCAGAAAATGTGCCCTTTCATTTGGGTTTCTTAATTTCATGTGGGGTTAGATGCAGTTCCTAACCTAAACAGCAGGTGCCAGCTTTCAGTAAGTCTGGGGTTAGCTTGGGGTTAGATGCAGTTCCTAACCTAAACAGCAGGTGCCACCTTGCAGTAAGTCTGGGGTTAGCTTGGGGTTAGATGCAGTTCCTAACCTAAACAGCAGGTGCCAGCTTTCAGTAAGTCTGGGGTTAGCTTGGGGTTAGATGCAGTTCCTAACCTAAACAGCAGGTGCCAGCTTTCAGTAAGTCTGGGGTTAGCTTGGGGTTAGATGCAGTTCCTAACCTAAACAGCAGGTGCCACCTTGCAGTAAGTCTGGGGTTAGCTTGGGGTTTGTTTTGTAATGAGGTACAAAAATCGGTTGACATTCTTCTGACTTAAAGATTGGAGCCCAGTAAAAGTAATTAGGCAGTGGGGGTACAAAAAAAGATAGCTGGTGTCGTTGGGGGGGTACGAGGTGGTTCATTCTACCTTGAAAGTCCTACAAACTGGTGCTGTATGACTTCTAAAAGTACATGAGGACGTTGTAACCGAAAACGTCCAGTAGATGGCAGCAGAGGGTTAAAAACGAGCGGTGCGTTTCCAGCTGTGAGCAGGGAGAAGTGGTCGGCTTGAAATGTAGTGTTTCCAATGCAAAGTGAAAGAGCTTTCCAAAATCTGTTCATAAAGTGTGTAAATAATTTCATGTAAAAAGCTCAATCCAGACAAACACAACATACAATGATATTATGTTCATGAAGGATATTCAGAGCTGGTGTCCGAACCCACTGGGATAGACGCCGATTGACTTTTAATTCATTCAAAATGGGATTTCTCAGCTCTTGAGGCTGCTACAGCATAGATGTAGCAACGATTGGTCAGAAGAACAAACTTCAAGCTGTGCACTAACACTGGAAAATGTGCCGTTTCATCGGGTTTCTTATTTCCTTTTCTTAATGTCGATGCAGTTCCGAACATGCCCTGCAGAGGTCAGATCCTTAAGCCGGGAAGCAGCGACCATATGGTGCAAGGTTCCCGGATTAAGAGAATGCGGCCGATCTGACCCTAGTCTACACTCAGTCAAATAATCGGGAAAATTCGAAGAAACGTCGTAGGACCTCCAAAATCGCACAGGGCGTGCAGGTCCAACCTACCAGCGACATATCGGAGCCCCGCGGTCCCGCGTGGAAAGACGGCCGAGATACGGGCCCCCGACGCGTACGCGAGTAGGCCCAAAAAACCACGTTTCGGGGTCCCGCGGCGGAACCGTAGGACGTAGGCGCACCGAAACCGAGCACGTCGGAGGGGGCCCGGCCACGAGCGACATATCGGAGCCCCGTCACCGTGGTCCGAAAGGCGGCCGAGACACGGGCCCCGACGCGTACGCGAGTAGTCGTCAGGCCCCAGACGACGTGCGGAGGTCCCGCGAGGGAACCGGATGTCGTAGGCCCACCGGACCAGAGTACGACGGACCGCGCGTAGGCACGAGCGACATATCGGAGCCCCGTGACCCTGGTCCTAAAGGCGTCCGAGATACGGGAATAATTGGGAATTGGGTTGAAATTAGGTTTATTAAGCTTAGGGTTAGAGTAATTAGGGGTTGGGTTATGGTAAATAATTGGGGTAAGGTCATCGTTGAGATGAGTCTATTGAGGTTGGGGTTAGAATAATTAGGGATTAGGTTATGGTTAAGATTAGGCTTATTGAGGTTGGGGTTGGAATAATTAGAAATGAGGTTATGGTTAAGATTAGGTTTATTGAGGTTGGGGTTAGAGTAATTAGGGATTAGGTGATGGTTAAGATTAGGTTTATTGAGGTTGGGGTTAGAGTAATTAGGGATTAGGTGATGGTTAAGATTAGGTTATGGTTAAGATTAGGTTTATTGAGGTTGGGGTTAGAGTAATTAGGGATTAGGTAATGGTTAAGATTAGGTTTATTGAGGTTGGGGTTAGAGTAATTAGGGATTAGGTTATGGTTAAGATTAGGCTTATTGAGGTTGGGGTTGGAATAATTAGGAATGAGGTTATGGTTAAGATTAGGTTTATTGAGGTTGGGGTTAGAGTAATTAGGGATTAGGTAATGGTTAAGATTAGGTTTATTGAGGTTGGGGTTAGAGTAATTAGGGATTAGGTAATGGTTAAGATTAGGTTTATTGAGGTTGGGGTTAGAATAATTAGGGATTAGGTAATGGTTAAGATTAGGTTTATTGAGGTTGGGGTTAGAATAATTAGGGATTAGGTGATGGTTAAGATTAGGCTTATTGAGGTTGGGGTTGGAATAATTAGGAATGAGGTTATGGTTAAGATTAGGTTTATTGAGGTTGGGGTTAGAATAATTAGGGATTAGGTAATGGTTAAGATTAGGTTTATTGAGGTTGGGGTTAGAGTAATTAGGGATTAGGTTATGGTTAAGATTAGGCTTATTGAGGTTGGGGTTGGAATAATTAGGAATGAGGTTATGGTTAAGATTAGGTTTATTGAGGTTGGGGTTAGAGTAATATTAGGGTTAGGGTTAGGGTTAGGGTTAGGGTTAGGGTTAGGGTTAGGGTTAGGGTTAGGGTTAGGTTAAGAGTTAAAACCAGAGGCGGCATTCAAATTAGTGGCATTGAAATGAGACGTATGCTAATCTTTGCTCTCCTATTGGCTGGAGGTAGCAGTATGCAAATGTCTGCTCTCCTATTGGCCGTATGCAAATGTTTGGAATCCCATTGGTTGAAACTCAAACATGTCCTTTTTGCTGGTTTGTAATGTCAATGATGTGTGTTGTATTGTACCACAGGGACTTTTATTTCCTTGGGGATCAGTAAAGCATCCATCAATCCATGTGTATGTCTAACTATTTGCCTACCTTTTATTTATTTATTTCAGCAGGACATGATCCGAGTCAGACTTGGAGCAGAAGATCCGTCCGTGGCCGAGGTGGGCAGCACACGACCCACACATCCACGAGACCACGAACCTATGACACACAACACACACACAAAAAAAACAAAACAAAACATATGATAAGCACAAAAATGCAATAATCGTTCAAGAACACGAATGGTAACCCCTGGTATCAGAATGAGATTCATGGGCCGAGTACGTGGACACACACACACACACACACACACACACAGACACAGACACAGACACACACACACACACACACACACACACACACACACACAGGCAATTGGCAGTGTGTGTAATGTTAAAAAATAACAATAAAAAATAAAGGAACAGAACAGTAAAGTACCTGAATCGATTGAACAAGATGTGAACAGTTCGGTTGACATTCTTCTGACTTATCAGGTAGCCAAGGTTTGGTATTTTTTGGAATACGAGCTGTTGAAAAACCTGAAATCATACTAAGTGATGTGGCATGACTATTCCAAAAGATGGCAGCAGAGGATCAAAAATGAGCGGTGCCTTAGGATTCCGTCAAGCCGGGAAGTCGAGGCTTCCCAGCTTAAGAGAGAGTACGCACCGAATAGGCCCAATTTAACCCTAGTCTATTCATATGTCACTCATTAATTTGTTAATGTATACATATCATTAATTCATCAATAATTCATGATGCACTCACTATCAGTCGATGTATTAATTCATTGTTAATAAACTGGTAGTTAGGTGTTAGTATATGTTTAGTTATGTACACATGTTGTAAAGTGTTTACCGTCGTGTTCTCAGCGCGCTTGGCTCTTTAAACTTCTCTACGGTGTGTATTCTTGGTTTGCTTGTGGCAAAAAATATTACACAAACGTCCATATCCATACCCAAACATCCTCGAGGACTTCATGTTGACTGTGGCGCCCTCAGGTGTCCCTCTTGTGGTATAACCTTTTTTTCCTTATTCCTTTTTTATTTCATTAATATTACATAGGATATCGATTTATTTTGGGGGTTTCCATTTTAAATTATGTTTTAGGTCAATCAATTATATTGTATAATTTATGGTCAAGGTGGTTAAGGTAGGTCAGGGTTAGAAATATATCTATTGAGGTCGAAGTTGAATTAATTGTAGGTAGGGTGGGTTGTAGTCAGTCTAGTTTTAATCTAAATTGGGGTTAGGATGATGGGTGATTAGATTGCGGTTAAAATTCAGTTTATTTGGGGTCAGGGCTAGGATGATCAAAGATTAGGTTGTAGTAGAGCTTCAGTGTATTGAATTTAAAGTACTTGGAAATTGGGTTGAAGTTGTAATTAGGTTTATTAAGGTTAGAGTTGATATAATTATGGACTGAACTATAATTGAAATTTCATTTATTGTGATTGGGGACAGTGTAAATGAAGGTTAGGTTCTAGTTGGAAGGTTTATTAGGATTAGGGTTAGAATAATTGGGAGTTGGGTTATGGTTGAAATGGAGTTTATTGTGGTTGGGGTTGGAATAATTGGGAATTGGGTTGAAATTAGGTTTATTAAGCTTAGGGTTAGAGTAATTAGGGGTTGGGTTATGGTAAATAATTGGGGTAAGGTCATCGTTGAGATGAGTCTATTGAGGTTGGGGTTAGAGTAATTAGGGATTAGGTTATGGTTAAGATTAGGCTTATTGAGGTTGGGGTTGGAATAATTAGGAATGAGGTTATGGTTAAGATTAGGTTTATTGAGGTTGGGGTTAGAGTAATTAGGGATTAGGTGATGGTTAAGATTAGGTTTATTGAGGTTGGGGTTAGAGTAATTAGGGATTAGGTGATGGTTAAGATTAGGTTTATTGAGGTTGGGGTTAGAGTAATTAGGGATTAGGTTATGGTTAAGATTAGGCTTATTGAGGTTGGGGTTGGAATAATTAGGAATGAGGTTATGGTTAAGATTAGGTTTATTGAGGTTGGGGTTAGAGTAATTAGGGATTAGGTGATGGTTAAGATTAGGTTTATTGAGGTTGGGGTTAGAGTAATTAGGGATTAGGTGATGGTTAAGATTAAGGAAACGTGGAACATAAAGGACAAGAGAACTGTCTGCAGCTACATAAACAGGCCCTAATTCAAACTTGGATCGATTTCTCAGCTCCTAAAGCTTGCTACAGAGATGTAGCCATGATTGGTTACAAGGGTTACAAGCTGTGCAATTATGCAGAAAATGTGCCCTTTCATTTGGGTTTCTTAATTTCATGTGGGGTTAGATGCAGTTCCTAACCTAAACAGCAGGTGCCAGCTTTCAGTAAGTCTGGGGTTAGCTTGGGGTTAGATGCAGTTCCTAACCTAAACAGCAGGTGCCAGCTTTCAGTAAGTCTGGGGTTAGCTTGGGGTTAGATGCAGTTCCTAACCTAAACAGCAGGTGCCAGCTTTCAGTAAGTCTGGGGTTAGCTTGGGGTTAGATGCAGTTCCTAACCTAAACAGCAGGTGCCAGCTTTCAGTAAGTCTGGGGTTAGCTTGGGGTTAGATGCAGTTCCTAACCTAAACAGCAGGTGCCACCTTGCAGTAAGTCTGGGGTTAGCTTGGGGTTAGGCCTTGGATTGGGGGCGTGGTTAGGGTTTTGCTCATAGGTTAAGAGTTAAAACCAGAGGCGGCATTCAAATTAGTGGCATTGAAATGAGACGTATGCTAATCTTTGCTCTCCTATTGGCTGGAGGTAGCAGTATGCAAATGTCTGCTCTCCTATTGGCCGTATGCAAATGTTTGGAATCCCATTGGTTGAAACTCAAACATGTCCTTTTTGCTGGTTTGTAATGTCAATGATGTGTGTTGTATTGTACCACAGGGACTTTTATTTCCTTGGGGATCAGTAAAGCATCCATCAATCCATGTGTATGTCTAACTATTTGCCTACCTTTTATTTATTTATTTCAGCAGGACATGATCCGAGTCAGACTTGGAGCAGAAGATCCGTCCGTGGCCGAGGTGGGCAGCACACGACCCACACATCCACGAGACCACGAACCTATGACACACAACACACACACAAAAAAAACAAAACAAAACATATGATAAGCACAAAAATGCAATAATCGTTCAAGAACACGAATGGTAACCCCTGGTATCAGAATGAGATTCATGGGCCGAGTACGTGGACACACACACACACACACACACACACACAGACACAGACACAGACACACACACACACACACACACACACACACACACACACAGGCAATTGGCAGTGTGTGTAATGTTAAAAAATAACAATAAAAAATAAAGGAACAGAACAGTAAAGTACCTGAATCGATTGAACAAGATGTGAACAGTTCGGTTGACATTCTTCTGACTTATCAGGTAGCCAAGGTTTGGTATTTTTTGGAATACGAGCTGTTGAAAAACCTGAAATCATACTAAGTGATGTGGCATGACTATTCCAAAAGATGGCAGCAGAGGATCAAAAATGAGCGGTGCCTTAGGATTCCGTCAAGCCGGGAAGTCGAGGCTTCCCAGCTTAAGAGAGAGTACGCACCGAATAGGCCCAATTTAACCCTAGTCTATTCATATGTCACTCATTAATTTGTTAATGTATACATATCATTAATTCATCAATAATTCATGATGCACTCACTATCAGTCGATGTATTAATTCATTGTTAATAAACTGGTAGTTAGGTGTTAGTATATGTTTAGTTATGTACACATGTTGTAAAGTGTTTACCGTCGTGTTCTCAGCGCGCTTGGCTCTTTAAACTTCTCTACGGTGTGTATTCTTGGTTTGCTTGTGGCAAAAAATATTACACAAACGTCCATATCCATACCCAAACATCCTCGAGGACTTCATGTTGACTGTGGCGCCCTCAGGTGTCCCTCTTGTGGTATAACCTTTTTTTCCTTATTCCTTTTTTATTTCATTAATATTACATAGGATATCGATTTATTTTGGGGGTTTCCATTTTAAATTATGTTTTAGGTCAATCAATTATATTGTATAATTTATGGTCAAGGTGGTTAAGGTAGGTCAGGGTTAGAAATATATCTATTGAGGTCGAAGTTGAATTAATTGTAGGTAGGGTGGGTTGTAGTCAGTCTAGTTTTAATCTAAATTGGGGTTAGGATGATGGGTGATTAGATTGCGGTTAAAATTCAGTTTATTTGGGGTCAGGGCTAGGATGATCAAAGATTAGGTTGTAGTAGAGCTTCAGTGTATTGAATTTAAAGTACTTGGAAATTGGGTTGAAGTTGTAATTAGGTTTATTAAGGTTAGAGTTGATATAATTATGGACTGAACTATAATTGAAATTTCATTTATTGTGATTGGGGACAGTGTAAATGAAGGTTAGGTTCTAGTTGGAAGGTTTATTAGGATTAGGGTTAGAATAATTGGGAGTTGGGTTATGGTTGAAATGGAGTTTATTGTGGTTGGGGTTGGAATAATTGGGAATTGGGTTGAAATTAGGTTTATTAAGCTTAGGGTTAGAGTAATTAGGGGTTGGGTTATGGTAAATAATTGGGGTAAGGTCATCGTTGAGATGAGTCTATTGAGGTTGGGGTTAGAGTAATTAGGGATTAGGTTATGGTTAAGATTAGGCTTATTGAGGTTGGGGTTGGAATAATTAGGAATGAGGTTATGGTTAAGATTAGGTTTATTGAGGTTGGGGTTAGAGTAATTAGGGATTAGGTGATGGTTAAGATTAGGTTTATTGAGGTTGGGGTTAGAGTAATTAGGGATTAGGTGATGGTTAAGATTAGGTTTATTGAGGTTGGGGTTAGAGTAATTAGGGATTAGGTTATGGTTAAGATTAGGCTTATTGAGGTTGGGGTTGGAATAATTAGGAATGAGGTTATGGTTAAGATTAGGTTTATTGAGGTTGGGGTTAGAGTAATTAGGGATTAGGTGATGGTTAAGATTAGGTTTATTGAGGTTGGGGTTAGAGTAATTAGGGATTAGGTGATGGTTAAGATTAAGGAAACGTGGAACATAAAGGACAAGAGAACTGTCTGCAGCTACATAAACAGGCCCTAATTCAAACTTGGATCGATTTCTCAGCTCCTAAAGCTTGCTACAGAGATGTAGCCATGATTGGTTACAAGGGTTACAAGCTGTGCAATTATGCAGAAAATGTGCCCTTTCATTTGGGTTTCTTAATTTCATGTGGGGTTAGATGCAGTTCCTAACCTAAACAGCAGGTGCCAGCTTTCAGTAAGTCTGGGGTTAGCTTGGGGTTAGATGCAGTTCCTAACCTAAACAGCAGGTGCCAGCTTTCAGTAAGTCTGGGGTTAGCTTGGGGTTAGATGCAGTTCCTAACCTAAACAGCAGGTGCCAGCTTTCAGTAAGTCTGGGGTTAGCTTGGGGTTAGATGCAGTTCCTAACCTAAACAGCAGGTGCCAGCTTTCAGTAAGTCTGGGGTTAGCTTGGGGTTAGGCCTTGGATTGGGGGCGTGGTTAGGGTTTTGCTCATAGGTTAAGAGTTAAAACCAGAGGCGGCATTCAAATTAGTGGCATTGAAATGAGACGTATGCTAATCTTTGCTCTCCTATTGGCTGGAGGTAGCAGTATGCAAATGTCTGCTCTCCTATTGGCCGTATGCAAATGTTTGGAATCCCATTGGTTGAAACTCAAACATGTCCTTTTTGCTGGTTTGTAATGTCAATGATGTGTGTTGTATTGTACCACAGGGACTTTTATTTCCTTGGGGATCAGTAAAGCATCCATCAATCCATGTGTATGTCTAACTATTTGCCTACCTTTTATTTATTTATTTCAGCAGGACATGATCCGAGTCAGACTTGGAGCAGAAGATCCGTCCGTGGCCGAGGTGGGCAGCACACGACCCACACATCCACGAGACCACGAACCTATGACACACAACACACACACAAAAAAAACAAAACAAAACATATGATAAGCACAAAAATGCAATAATCGTTCAAGAACACGAATGGTAACCCCTGGTATCAGAATGAGATTCATGGGCCGAGTACGTGGACACACACACACACACACACACACACACAGACACAGACACAGACACACACACACACACACACACACACACACACACACACAGGCAATTGGCAGTGTGTGTAATGTTAAAAAATAACAATAAAAAATAAAGGAACAGAACAGTAAAGTACCTGAATCGATTGAACAAGATGTGAACAGTTCGGTTGACATTCTTCTGACTTATCAGGTAGCCAAGGTTTGGTATTTTTTGGAATACGAGCTGTTGAAAAACCTGAAATCATACTAAGTGATGTGGCATGACTATTCCAAAAGATGGCAGCAGAGGATCAAAAATGAGCGGTGCCTTAGGATTCCGTCAAGCCGGGAAGTCGAGGCTTCCCAGCTTAAGAGAGAGTACGCACCGAATAGGCCCAATTTAACCCTAGTCTATTCATATGTCACTCATTAATTTGTTAATGTATACATATCATTAATTCATCAATAATTCATGATGCACTCACTATCAGTCGATGTATTAATTCATTGTTAATAAACTGGTAGTTAGGTGTTAGTATATGTTTAGTTATGTACACATGTTGTAAAGTGTTTACCGTCGTGTTCTCAGCGCGCTTGGCTCTTTAAACTTCTCTACGGTGTGTATTCTTGGTTTGCTTGTGGCAAAAAATATTACACAAACGTCCATATCCATACCCAAACATCCTCGAGGACTTCATGTTGACTGTGGCGCCCTCAGGTGTCCCTCTTGTGGTATAACCTTTTTTTCCTTATTCCTTTTTTATTTCATTAATATTACATAGGATATCGATTTATTTTGGGGGTTTCCATTTTAAATTATGTTTTAGGTCAATCAATTATATTGTATAATTTATGGTCAAGGTGGTTAAGGTAGGTCAGGGTTAGAAATATATCTATTGAGGTCGAAGTTGAATTAATTGTAGGTAGGGTGGGTTGTAGTCAGTCTAGTTTTAATCTAAATTGGGGTTAGGATGATGGGTGATTAGATTGCGGTTAAAATTCAGTTTATTTGGGGTCAGGGCTAGGATGATCAAAGATTAGGTTGTAGTAGAGCTTCAGTGTATTGAATTTAAAGTACTTGGAAATTGGGTTGAAGTTGTAATTAGGTTTATTAAGGTTAGAGTTGATATAATTATGGACTGAACTATAATTGAAATTTCATTTATTGTGATTGGGGACAGTGTAAATGAAGGTTAGGTTCTAGTTGGAAGGTTTATTAGGATTAGGGTTAGAATAATTGGGAGTTGGGTTATGGTTGAAATGGAGTTTATTGTGGTTGGGGTTGGAATAATTGGGAATTGGGTTGAAATTAGGTTTATTAAGCTTAGGGTTAGAGTAATTAGGGGTTGGGTTATGGTAAATAATTGGGGTAAGGTCATCGTTGAGATGAGTCTATTGAGGTTGGGGTTAGAGTAATTAGGGATTAGGTTATGGTTAAGATTAGGCTTATTGAGGTTGGGGTTGGAATAATTAGGAATGAGGTTATGGTTAAGATTAGGTTTATTGAGGTTGGGGTTAGAGTAATTAGGGATTAGGTGATGGTTAAGATTAGGTTTATTGAGGTTGGGGTTAGAGTAATTAGGGATTAGGTGATGGTTAAGATTAGGTTTATTGAGGTTGGGGTTAGAGTAATTAGGGATTAGGTTATGGTTAAGATTAGGCTTATTGAGGTTGGGGTTGGAATAATTAGGAATGAGGTTATGGTTAAGATTAGGTTTATTGAGGTTGGGGTTAGAGTAATTAGGGATTAGGTGATGGTTAAGATTAGGTTTATTGAGGTTGGGGTTAGAGTAATTAGGGATTAGGTGATGGTTAAGATTAAGGAAACGTGGAACATAAAGGACAAGAGAACTGTCTGCAGCTACATAAACAGGCCCTAATTCAAACTTGGATCGATTTCTCAGCTCCTAAAGCTTGCTACAGAGATGTAGCCATGATTGGTTACAAGGGTTACAAGCTGTGCAATTATGCAGAAAATGTGCCCTTTCATTTGGGTTTCTTAATTTCATGTGGGGTTAGATGCAGTTCCTAACCTAAACAGCAGGTGCCAGCTTTCAGTAAGTCTGGGGTTAGCTTGGGGTTAGATGCAGTTCCTAACCTAAACAGCAGGTGCCAGCTTTCAGTAAGTCTGGGGTTAGCTTGGGGTTAGATGCAGTTCCTAACCTAAACAGCAGGTGCCAGCTTTCAGTAAGTCTGGGGTTAGCTTGGGGTTAGATGCAGTTCCTAACCTAAACAGCAGGTGCCAGCTTTCAGTAAGTCTGGGGTTAGCTTGGGGTTAGATGCAGTTCCTAACCTAAACAGCAGGTGCCAGCTTTCAGTAAGTCTGGGGTTAGCTTGGGGTTAGGCCTTGGATTGGGGGCGTGGTTAGGGTTTTGCTCATAGGTTAAGAGTTAAAACCAGAGGCGGCATTCAAATTAGTGGCATTGAAATGAGACGTATGCTAATCTTTGCTCTCCTATTGGCTGGAGGTAGCAGTATGCAAATGTCTGCTCTCCTATTGGCCGTATGCAAATGTTTGGAATCCCATTGGTTGAAACTCAAACATGTCCTTTTTGCTGGTTTGTAATGTCAATGATGTGTGTTGTATTGTACCACAGGGACTTTTATTTCCTTGGGGATCAGTAAAGCATCCATCAATCCATGTGTATGTCTAACTATTTGCCTACCTTTTATTTATTTATTTCAGCAGGACATGATCCGAGTCAGACTTGGAGCAGAAGATCCGTCCGTGGCCGAGGTGGGCAGCACACGACCCACACATCCACGAGACCACGAACCTATGACACACAACACACACACAAAAAAAACAAAACAAAACATATGATAAGCACAAAAATGCAATAATCGTTCAAGAACACGAATGGTAACCCCTGGTATCAGAATGAGATTCATGGGCCGAGTACGTGGACACACACACACACACACACACACACACAGACACAGACACAGACACACACACACACACACACACACACACACACACACACAGGCAATTGGCAGTGTGTGTAATGTTAAAAAATAACAATAAAAAATAAAGGAACAGAACAGTAAAGTACCTGAATCGATTGAACAAGATGTGAACAGTTCGGTTGACATTCTTCTGACTTATCAGGTAGCCAAGGTTTGGTATTTTTTGGAATACGAGCTGTTGAAAAACCTGAAATCATACTAAGTGATGTGGCATGACTATTCCAAAAGATGGCAGCAGAGGATCAAAAATGAGCGGTGCCTTAGGATTCCGTCAAGCCGGGAAGTCGAGGCTTCCCAGCTTAAGAGAGAGTACGCACCGAATAGGCCCAATTTAACCCTAGTCTATTCATATGTCACTCATTAATTTGTTAATGTATACATATCATTAATTCATCAATAATTCATGATGCACTCACTATCAGTCGATGTATTAATTCATTGTTAATAAACTGGTAGTTAGGTGTTAGTATATGTTTAGTTATGTACACATGTTGTAAAGTGTTTACCGTCGTGTTCTCAGCGCGCTTGGCTCTTTAAACTTCTCTACGGTGTGTATTCTTGGTTTGCTTGTGGCAAAAAATATTACACAAACGTCCATATCCATACCCAAACATCCTCGAGGACTTCATGTTGACTGTGGCGCCCTCAGGTGTCCCTCTTGTGGTATAACCTTTTTTTCCTTATTCCTTTTTTATTTCATTAATATTACATAGGATATCGATTTATTTTGGGGGTTTCCATTTTAAATTATGTTTTAGGTCAATCAATTATATTGTATAATTTATGGTCAAGGTGGTTAAGGTAGGTCAGGGTTAGAAATATATCTATTGAGGTCGAAGTTGAATTAATTGTAGGTAGGGTGGGTTGTAGTCAGTCTAGTTTTAATCTAAATTGGGGTTAGGATGATGGGTGATTAGATTGCGGTTAAAATTCAGTTTATTTGGGGTCAGGGCTAGGATGATCAAAGATTAGGTTGTAGTAGAGCTTCAGTGTATTGAATTTAAAGTACTTGGAAATTGGGTTGAAGTTGTAATTAGGTTTATTAAGGTTAGAGTTGATATAATTATGGACTGAACTATAATTGAAATTTCATTTATTGTGATTGGGGACAGTGTAAATGAAGGTTAGGTTCTAGTTGGAAGGTTTATTAGGATTAGGGTTAGAATAATTGGGAGTTGGGTTATGGTTGAAATGGAGTTTATTGTGGTTGGGGTTGGAATAATTGGGAATTGGGTTGAAATTAGGTTTATTAAGCTTAGGGTTAGAGTAATTAGGGGTTGGGTTATGGTAAATAATTGGGGTAAGGTCATCGTTGAGATGAGTCTATTGAGGTTGGGGTTAGAGTAATTAGGGATTAGGTTATGGTTAAGATTAGGCTTATTGAGGTTGGGGTTGGAATAATTAGGAATGAGGTTATGGTTAAGATTAGGTTTATTGAGGTTGGGGTTAGAGTAATTAGGGATTAGGTGATGGTTAAGATTAGGTTTATTGAGGTTGGGGTTAGAGTAATTAGGGATTAGGTGATGGTTAAGATTAGGTTTATTGAGGTTGGGGTTAGAGTAATTAGGGATTAGGTTATGGTTAAGATTAGGCTTATTGAGGTTGGGGTTGGAATAATTAGGAATGAGGTTATGGTTAAGATTAGGTTTATTGAGGTTGGGGTTAGAGTAATTAGGGATTAGGTGATGGTTAAGATTAGGTTTATTGAGGTTGGGGTTAGAGTAATTAGGGATTAGGTGATGGTTAAGATTAAGGAAACGTGGAACATAAAGGACAAGAGAACTGTCTGCAGCTACATAAACAGGCCCTAATTCAAACTTGGATCGATTTCTCAGCTCCTAAAGCTTGCTACAGAGATGTAGCCATGATTGGTTACAAGGGTTACAAGCTGTGCAATTATGCAGAAAATGTGCCCTTTCATTTGGGTTTCTTAATTTCATGTGGGGTTAGATGCAGTTCCTAACCTAAACAGCAGGTGCCAGCTTTCAGTAAGTCTGGGGTTAGCTTGGGGTTAGATGCAGTTCCTAACCTAAACAGCAGGTGCCAGCTTTCAGTAAGTCTGGGGTTAGCTTGGGGTTAGATGCAGTTCCTAACCTAAACAGCAGGTGCCAGCTTTCAGTAAGTCTGGGGTTAGCTTGG
This sequence comes from Trichomycterus rosablanca, assembly GCF_030014385.1. Lineage (NCBI taxonomy): Eukaryota > Metazoa > Chordata > Actinopteri > Siluriformes > Trichomycteridae > Trichomycterus > Trichomycterus rosablanca. The sequence continues at coordinate 107,657 of NW_026946953.1, read as the reverse complement.
GGTTAGATGCAGTTCCTAACCTAAACAGCAGGTGCCAGCTTTCAGTAAGTCTGGGGTTAGCTTGGGGTTAGATGCAGTTCCTAACCTAAACAGCAGGTGCCACCTTGCAGTAAGTCTGGGGTTAGCTTGGGGTTAGGCCTTGGATTGGGGGCGTGGTTAGGGTTTTGCTCATAGGTTAAGAGTTAAAACCAGAGGCGGCATTCAAATTAGTGGCATTGAAATGAGACGTATGCTAATCTTTGCTCTCCTATTGGCTGGAGGTAGCAGTATGCAAATGTCTGCTCTCCTATTGGCCGTATGCAAATGTTTGGAATCCCATTGGTTGAAACTCAAACATGTCCTTTTTGCTGGTTTGTAATGTCAATGATGTGTGTTGTATTGTACCACAGGGACTTTTATTTCCTTGGGGATCAGTAAAGCATCCATCAATCCATGTGTATGTCTAACTATTTGCCTACCTTTTATTTATTTATTTCAGCAGGACATGATCCGAGTCAGACTTGGAGCAGAAGATCCGTCCGTGGCCGAGGTGGGCAGCACACGACCCACACATCCACGAGACCACGAACCTATGACACACAACACACACACAAAAAAAACAAAACAAAACATATGATAAGCACAAAAATGCAATAATCGTTCAAGAACACGAATGGTAACCCCTGGTATCAGAATGAGATTCATGGGCCGAGTACGTGGACACACACACACACACACACACACACAGACACAGACACAGACACACACACACACACACACACACACACACACACAGGCAATTGGCAGTGTGTGTAATGTTAAAAAATAACAATAAAAAATAAAGGAACAGAACAGTAAAGTACCTGAATCGATTGAACAAGATGTGAACAGTTCGGTTGACATTCTTCTGACTTATCAGGTAGCCAAGGTTTGGTATTTTTTGGAATACGAGCTGTTGAAAAACCTGAAATCATACTAAGTGATGTGGCATGACTATTCCAAAAGATGGCAGCAGAGGATCAAAAATGAGCGGTGCCTTAGGATTCCGTCAAGCCGGGAAAAGTCGAGGCTTCCCAGCTTAAGAGAGAGTACGCACCGAATAGGCCCAATTTAACCCTAGTCTATTCATATGTCACTCATTAATTTGTTAATGTATACATATCATTAATTCATCAATAATTCATGATGCACTCACTATCAGTCGATGTATTAATTCATTGTTAATAAACTGGTAGTTAGGTGTTAGTATATGTTTAGTTATGTACACATGTTGTAAAGTGTTTACCGTCGTGTTCTCAGCGCGCTTGGCTCTTTAAACTTCTCTACGGTGTGTATTCTTGGTTTGCTTGTGGCAAAAAATATTACACAAACGTCCATATCCATACCCAAACATCCTCGAGGACTTCATGTTGACTGTGGCGCCCTCAGGTGTCCCTCTTGTGGTATAACCTTTTTTTCCTTATTCCTTTTTTATTTCATTAATATTACATAGGATATCGATTTATTTTGGGGGTTTCCATTTTAAATTATGTTTTAGGTCAATCAATTATATTGTATAATTTATGGTCAAGGTGGTTAAGGTAGGTCAGGGTTAGAAATATATCTATTGAGGTCGAAGTTGAATTAATTGTAGGTAGGGTGGGTTGTAGTCAGTCTAGTTTTAATCTAAATTGGGGTTAGGATGATGGGTGATTAGATTGCGGTTAAAATTCAGTTTATTTGGGGTCAGGGCTAGGATGATCAAAGATTAGGTTGTAGTAGAGCTTCAGTGTATTGAATTTAAAGTACTTGGAAATTGGGTTGAAGTTGTAATTAGGTTTATTAAGGTTAGAGTTGATATAATTATGGACTGAACTATAATTGAAATTTCATTTATTGTGATTGGGGACAGTGTAAATGAAGGTTAGGTTCTAGTTGGAAGGTTTATTAGGATTAGGGTTAGAATAATTGGGAGTTGGGTTATGGTTGAAATGGAGTTTATTGTGGTTGGGGTTGGAATAATTGGGAATTGGGTTGAAATTAGGTTTATTAAGCTTAGGGTTAGAGTAATTAGGGGTTGGGTTATGGTAAATAATTGGGGTAAGGTCATCGTTGAGATGAGTCTATTGAGGTTGGGGTTAGAGTAATTAGGGATTAGGTTATGGTTAAGATTAGGCTTATTGAGGTTGGGGTTGGAATAATTAGGAATGAGGTTATGGTTAAGATTAGGTTTATTGAGGTTGGGGTTAGAGTAATTAGGGATTAGGTGATGGTTAAGATTAGGTTTATTGAGGTTGGGGTTAGAGTAATTAGGGATTAGGTGATGGTTAAGATTAGGTTTATTGAGGTTGGGGTTAGAGTAATTAGGGATTAGGTTATGGTTAAGATTAGGCTTATTGAGGTTGGGGTTGGAATAATTAGGAATGAGGTTATGGTTAAGATTAGGTTTATTGAGGTTGGGGTTAGAGTAATTAGGGATTAGGTGATGGTTAAGATTAGGTTTATTGAGGTTGGGGTTAGAGTAATTAGGGATTAGGTGATGGTTAAGATTAAGGAAACGTGGAACATAAAGGACAAGAGAACTGTCTGCAGCTACATAAACAGGCCCTAATTCAAACTTGGATCGATTTCTCAGCTCCTAAAGCTTGCTACAGAGATGTAGCCATGATTGGTTACAAGGGTTACAAGCTGTGCAATTATGCAGAAAATGTGCCCTTTCATTTGGGTTTCTTAATTTCATGTGGGGTTAGATGCAGTTCCTAACCTAAACAGCAGGTGCCAGCTTTCAGTAAGTCTGGGGTTAGCTTGGGGTTAGATGCAGTTCCTAACCTAAACAGCAGGTGCCAGCTTTCAGTAAGTCTGGGGTTAGCTTGGGGTTAGATGCAGTTCCTAACCTAAACAGCAGGTGCCAGCTTTCAGTAAGTCTGGGGTTAGCTTGGGGTTAGATGCAGTTCCTAACCTAAACAGCAGGTGCCAGCTTTCAGTAAGTCTGGGGTTAGCTTGGGGTTAGATGCAGTTCCTAACCTAAACAGCAGGTGCCAGCTTTCAGTAAGTCTGGGGTTAGCTTGGGGTTAGGCCTTGGATTGGGGGCGTGGTTAGGGTTTTGCTCATAGGTTAAGAGTTAAAACCAGAGGCGGCATTCAAATTAGTGGCATTGAAATGAGACGTATGCTAATCTTTGCTCTCCTATTGGCTGGAGGTAGCAGTATGCAAATGTCTGCTCTCCTATTGGCCGTATGCAAATGTTTGGAATCCCATTGGTTGAAACTCAAACATGTCCTTTTTGCTGGTTTGTAATGTCAATGATGTGTGTTGTATTGTACCACAGGGACTTTTATTTCCTTGGGGATCAGTAAAGCATCCATCAATCCATGTGTATGTCTAACTATTTGCCTACCTTTTATTTATTTATTTCAGCAGGACATGATCCGAGTCAGACTTGGAGCAGAAGATCCGTCCGTGGCCGAGGTGGGCAGCACACGACCCACACATCCACGAGACCACGAACCTATGACACACAACACACACACAAAAAAAACAAAACAAAACATATGATAAGCACAAAAATGCAATAATCGTTCAAGAACACGAATGGTAACCCCTGGTATCAGAATGAGATTCATGGGCCGAGTACGTGGACACACACACACACACACACACACACAGACACAGACACAGACACACACACACACACACACACACACACACACACAGGCAATTGGCAGTGTGTGTAATGTTAAAAAATAACAATAAAAAATAAAGGAACAGAACAGTAAAGTACCTGAATCGATTGAACAAGATGTGAACAGTTCGGTTGACATTCTTCTGACTTATCAGGTAGCCAAGGTTTGGTATTTTTTGGAATACGAGCTGTTGAAAAACCTGAAATCATACTAAGTGATGTGGCATGACTATTCCAAAAGATGGCAGCAGAGGATCAAAAATGAGCGGTGCCTTAGGATTCCGTCAAGCCGGGAAGTCGAGGCTTCCCAGCTTAAGAGAGAGTACGCACCGAATAGGCCCAATTTAACCCTAGTCTATTCATATGTCACTCATTAATTTGTTAATGTATACATATCATTAATTCATCAATAATTCATGATGCACTCACTATCAGTCGATGTATTAATTCATTGTTAATAAACTGGTAGTTAGGTGTTAGTATATGTTTAGTTATGTACACATGTTGTAAAGTGTTTACCGTCGTGTTCTCAGCGCGCTTGGCTCTTTAAACTTCTCTACGGTGTGTATTCTTGGTTTGCTTGTGGCAAAAAATATTACACAAACGTCCATATCCATACCCAAACATCCTCGAGGACTTCATGTTGACTGTGGCGCCCTCAGGTGTCCCTCTTGTGGTATAACCTTTTTTTCCTTATTCCTTTTTTATTTCATTAATATTACATAGGATATCGATTTATTTTGGGGGTTTCCATTTTAAATTATGTTTTAGGTCAATCAATTATATTGTATAATTTATGGTCAAGGTGGTTAAGGTAGGTCAGGGTTAGAAATATATCTATTGAGGTCGAAGTTGAATTAATTGTAGGTAGGGTGGGTTGTAGTCAGTCTAGTTTTAATCTAAATTGGGGTTAGGATGATGGGTGATTAGATTGCGGTTAAAATTCAGTTTATTTGGGGTCAGGGCTAGGATGATCAAAGATTAGGTTGTAGTAGAGCTTCAGTGTATTGAATTTAAAGTACTTGGAAATTGGGTTGAAGTTGTAATTAGGTTTATTAAGGTTAGAGTTGATATAATTATGGACTGAACTATAATTGAAATTTCATTTATTGTGATTGGGGACAGTGTAAATGAAGGTTAGGTTCTAGTTGGAAGGTTTATTAGGATTAGGGTTAGAATAATTGGGAGTTGGGTTATGGTTGAAATGGAGTTTATTGTGGTTGGGGTTGGAATAATTGGGAATTGGGTTGAAATTAGGTTTATTAAGCTTAGGGTTAGAGTAATTAGGGGTTGGGTTATGGTAAATAATTGGGGTAAGGTCATCGTTGAGATGAGTCTATTGAGGTTGGGGTTAGAGTAATTAGGGATTAGGTTATGGTTAAGATTAGGCTTATTGAGGTTGGGGTTGGAATAATTAGGAATGAGGTTATGGTTAAGATTAGGTTTATTGAGGTTGGGGTTAGAGTAATTAGGGATTAGGTGATGGTTAAGATTAGGTTTATTGAGGTTGGGGTTAGAGTAATTAGGGATTAGGTGATGGTTAAGATTAGGTTTATTGAGGTTGGGGTTAGAGTAATTAGGGATTAGGTTATGGTTAAGATTAGGCTTATTGAGGTTGGGGTTGGAATAATTAGGAATGAGGTTATGGTTAAGATTAGGTTTATTGAGGTTGGGGTTAGAGTAATTAGGGATTAGGTGATGGTTAAGATTAGGTTTATTGAGGTTGGGGTTAGAGTAATTAGGGATTAGGTGATGGTTAAGATTAAGGAAACGTGGAACATAAAGGACAAGAGAACTGTCTGCAGCTACATAAACAGGCCCTAATTCAAACTTGGATCGATTTCTCAGCTCCTAAAGCTTGCTACAGAGATGTAGCCATGATTGGTTACAAGGGTTACAAGCTGTGCAATTATGCAGAAAATGTGCCCTTTCATTTGGGTTTCTTAATTTCATGTGGGGTTAGATGCAGTTCCTAACCTAAACAGCAGGTGCCAGCTTTCAGTAAGTCTGGGGTTAGCTTGGGGTTAGATGCAGTTCCTAACCTAAACAGCAGGTGCCAGCTTTCAGTAAGTCTGGGGTTAGCTTGGGGTTAGATGCAGTTCCTAACCTAAACAGCAGGTGCCAGCTTTCAGTAAGTCTGGGGTTAGCTTGGGGTTAGATGCAGTTCCTAACCTAAACAGCAGGTGCCAGCTTTCAGTAAGTCTGGGGTTAGCTTGGGGTTAGATGCAGTTCCTAACCTAAACAGCAGGTGCCAGCTTTCAGTAAGTCTGGGGTTAGCTTGGGGTTAGGCCTTGGATTGGGGGCGTGGTTAGGGTTTTGCTCATAGGTTAAGAGTTAAAACCAGAGGCGGCATTCAAATTAGTGGCATTGAAATGAGACGTATGCTAATCTTTGCTCTCCTATTGGCTGGAGGTAGCAGTATGCAAATGTCTGCTCTCCTATTGGCCGTATGCAAATGTTTGGAATCCCATTGGTTGAAACTCAAACATGTCCTTTTTGCTGGTTTGTAATGTCAATGATGTGTGTTGTATTGTACCACAGGGACTTTTATTTCCTTGGGGATCAGTAAAGCATCCATCAATCCATGTGTATGTCTAACTATTTGCCTACCTTTTATTTATTTATTTCAGCAGGACATGATCCGAGTCAGACTTGGAGCAGAAGATCCGTCCGTGGCCGAGGTGGGCAGCACACGACCCACACATCCACGAGACCACGAACCTATGACACACAACACACACACAAAAAAAACAAAACAAAACATATGATAAGCACAAAAATGCAATAATCGTTCAAGAACACGAATGGTAACCCCTGGTATCAGAATGAGATTCATGGGCCGAGTACGTGGACACACACACACACACACACACACACAGACACAGACACAGACACACACACACACACACACACACACACACACAGGCAATTGGCAGTGTGTGTAATGTTAAAAAATAACAATAAAAAATAAAGGAACAGAACAGTAAAGTACCTGAATCGATTGAACAAGATGTGAACAGTTCGGTTGACATTCTTCTGACTTATCAGGTAGCCAAGGTTTGGTATTTTTTGGAATATGAGCTGTTGAAAAACCTGAAATCATACTAAGTGATGTGGCATGACTATTCCAAAAGATGGCAGCAGAGGATCAAAAATGAGCGGTGCCTTAGGATTCCGTCAAGCCGGGAAGTCGAGGCTTCCCAGCTTAAGAGAGAGTACGCACCGAATAGGCCCAATTTAACCCTAGTCTATTCATATGTCACTCATTAATTTGTTAATGTATACATATCATTAATTCATCAATAATTCATGATGCACTCACTATCAGTCGATGTATTAATTCATTGTTAATAAACTGGTAGTTAGGTGTTAGTATATGTTTAGTTATGTACACATGTTGTAAAGTGTTTACCGTCGTGTTCTCAGCGCGCTTGGCTCTTTAAACTTCTCTACGGTGTGTATTCTTGGTTTGCTTGTGGCAAAAAATATTACACAAACGTCCATATCCATACCCAAACATCCTCGAGGACTTCATGTTGACTGTGGCGCCCTCAGGTGTCCCTCTTGTGGTATAACCTTTTTTTCCTTATTCCTTTTTTATTTCATTAATATTACATAGGATATCGATTGATTTTGGGGGTTTCCATTTTAAATTATGTTTTAGGTCAATCAATTATATTGTATAATTTATGGTCAAGGTGGTTAAGGTAGGTCAGGGTTAGAAATATATCTATTGAGGTCGAAGTTGAATTAATTGTAGGTAGGGTGGGTTGTAGTCAGTCTAGTTTTAATCTAAATTGGGGTTAGGATGATGGGTGATTAGATTGCGGTTAAAATTCAGTTTATTTGGGGTCAGGGCTAGGATGATCAAAGATTAGGTTGTAGTAGAGCTTCAGTGTATTGAATTTAAAGTACTTGGAAATTGGGTTGAAGTTGTAATTAGGTTTATTAAGGTTAGAGTTGATATAATTATGGACTGAACTATAATTGAAATTTCATTTATTGTGATTGGGGACAGTGTAAATGAAGGTTAGGTTCTAGTTGGAAGGTTTATTAGGATTAGGGTTAGAATAATTGGGAGTTGGGTTATGGTTGAAATGGAGTTTATTGTGGTTGGGGTTGGAATAATTGGGAATTGGGTTGAAATTAGGTTTATTAAGCTTAGGGTTAGAGTAATTAGGGGTTGGGTCATGGTAAATAATTGGGGTAAGGTCATCGTTGAGATGAGTCTATTGAGGTTGGGGTTAGAGTAATTAGGGATTCGGTTATGGTTAAGATTAGGCTTATTGAGGTTGGGGTTGGAATAATTAGGAATGAGGTTATGGTTAAGATTAGGTTTATTGAGGTTGGGGTTAGAGTAATTAGGGATTAGGTGATGGTTAAGATTAGGTTTATTGAGGTTGGGGTTAGAGTAATTAGGGATTAGGTGATGGTTAAGATTAAGGAAACGTGGAACATAAAGGACAAGAGAACTGTCTGCAGCTACATAAACAGGCCCTAATTCAAACTTGGATCGATTTCTCAGCTCCTAAAGCTTGCTACAGAGATGTAGCCATGATTGGTTACAAGGGTTACAAGCTGTGCAATTATGCAGAAAATGTGCCCTTTCATTTGGGTTTCTTAATTTCATGTGGGGTTAGATGCAGTTCCTAACCTAAACAGCAGGTGCCAGCTTTCAGTAAGTCTGGGGTTAGCTTGGGGTTAGATGCAGTTCCTAACCTAAACAGCAGGTGCCACCTTGCAGTAAGTCTGGGGTTAGCTTGGGGTTAGATGCAGTTCCTAACCTAAACAGCAGGTGCCAGCTTTCAGTAAGTCTGGGGTTAGCTTGGGGTTAGATGCAGTTCCTAACCTAAACAGCAGGTGCCAGCTTTCAGTAAGTCTGGGGTTAGCTTGGGGTTAGATGCAGTTCCTAACCTAAACAGCAGGTGCCACCTTGCAGTAAGTCTGGGGTTAGCTTGGGGTTTGTTTTGTAATGAGGTACAAAAATCGGTTGACATTCTTCTGACTTAAAGATTGGAGCCCAGTAAAAGTAATTAGGCAGTGGGGGTACAAAAAAAGATAGCTGGTGTCGTTGGGGGGGTACGAGGTGGTTCATTCTACCTTGAAAGTCCTACAAACTGGTGCTGTATGACTTCTAAAAGTACATGAGGACGTTGTAACCGAAAACGTCCAGTAGATGGCAGCAGAGGGTTAAAAACGAGCGGTGCGTTTCCAGCTGTGAGCAGGGAGAAGTGGTCGGCTTGAAATGTAGTGTTTCCAATGCAAAGTGAAAGAGCTTTCCAAAATCTGTTCATAAAGTGTGTAAATAATTTCATGTAAAAAGCTCAATCCAGACAAACACAACATACAATGATATTATGTTCATGAAGGATATTCAGAGCTGGTGTCCGAACCCACTGGGATAGACGCCGATTGACTTTTAATTCATTCAAAATGGGATTTCTCAGCTCTTGAGGCTGCTACAGCATAGATGTAGCAACGATTGGTCAGAAGAACAAACTTCAAGCTGTGCACTAACACTGGAAAATGTGCCGTTTCATCGGGTTTCTTATTTCCTTTTCTTAATGTCGATGCAGTTCCGAACATGCCCTGCAGAGGTCAGATCCTTAAGCCGGGAAGCAGCGACCATATGGTGCAAGGTTCCCGGATTAAGAGAATGCGGCCGATCTGACCCTAGTCTACACTCAGTCAAATAATCGGGAAAATTCGAAGAAACGTCGTAGGACCTCCAAAATCGCACAGGGCGTGCAGGTCCAACCTACCAGCGACATATCGGAGCCCCGCGGTCCCGCGTGGAAAGACGGCCGAGATACGGGCCCCCGACGCGTACGCGAGTAGGCCCAAAAAACCACGTTTCGGGGTCCCGCGGCGGAACCGTAGGACGTAGGCGCACCGAAACCGAGCACGTCGGAGGGGGCCCGGCCACGAGCGACATATCGGAGCCCCGTCACCGTGGTCCGAAAGGCGGCCGAGACACGGGCCCCGACGCGTACGCGAGTAGTCGTCAGGCCCCAGACGACGTGCGGAGGTCCCGCGAGGGAACCGGATGTCGTAGGCCCACCGGACCAGAGTACGACGGACCGCGCGTAGGCACGAGCGACATATCGGAGCCCCGTGACCCTGGTCCTAAAGGCGTCCGAGATACGGGAATAATTGGGAATTGGGTTGAAATTAGGTTTATTAAGCTTAGGGTTAGAGTAATTAGGGGTTGGGTTATGGTAAATAATTGGGGTAAGGTCATCGTTGAGATGAGTCTATTGAGGTTGGGGTTAGAATAATTAGGGATTAGGTTATGGTTAAGATTAGGCTTATTGAGGTTGGGGTTGGAATAATTAGAAATGAGGTTATGGTTAAGATTAGGTTTATTGAGGTTGGGGTTAGAGTAATTAGGGATTAGGTGATGGTTAAGATTAGGTTTATTGAGGTTGGGGTTAGAGTAATTAGGGATTAGGTGATGGTTAAGATTAGGTTATGGTTAAGATTAGGTTTATTGAGGTTGGGGTTAGAGTAATTAGGGATTAGGTAATGGTTAAGATTAGGTTTATTGAGGTTGGGGTTAGAGTAATTAGGGATTAGGTTATGGTTAAGATTAGGCTTATTGAGGTTGGGGTTGGAATAATTAGGAATGAGGTTATGGTTAAGATTAGGTTTATTGAGGTTGGGGTTAGAGTAATTAGGGATTAGGTAATGGTTAAGATTAGGTTTATTGAGGTTGGGGTTAGAGTAATTAGGGATTAGGTAATGGTTAAGATTAGGTTTATTGAGGTTGGGGTTAGAATAATTAGGGATTAGGTAATGGTTAAGATTAGGTTTATTGAGGTTGGGGTTAGAATAATTAGGGATTAGGTGATGGTTAAGATTAGGGTTAGGGTTAGGGTTAGGGTTAGGGTTAGGGTTAGGGTTAGGGTTAGGGTTAGGGTAAGAGTTAAAACCAGAGGCGGCATTCAAATTAGTGGCATTGAAATGAGACGTATGCTAATCTTTGCTCTCCTATTGGCTGGAGGTAGCAGTATGCAAATGTCTGCTCTCCTATTGGCCGTATGCAAATGTTTGGAATCCCATTGGTTGAAACTCAAACATGTCCTTTTTGCTGGTTTGTAATGTCAATGATGTGTGTTGTATTGTACCACAGGGACTTTTATTTCCTTGGGGATCAGTAAAGCATCCATCAATCCATGTGTATGTCTAACTATTTGCCTACCTTTTATTTATTTATTTCAGCAGGACATGATCCGAGTCAGACTTGGAGCAGAAGATCCGTCCGTGGCCGAGGTGGGCAGCACACGACCCACACATCCACGAGACCACGAACCTATGACACACAACACACACACAAAAAAAACAAAACAAAACATATGATAAGCACAAAAATGCAATAATCGTTCAAGAACACGAATGGTAACCCCTGGTATCAGAATGAGATTCATGGGCCGAGTACGTGGACACACACACACACACACACACACACACAGACACAGACACAGACACACACACACACACACACACACACACACACACACACAGGCAATTGGCAGTGTGTGTAATGTTAAAAAATAACAATAAAAAATAAAGGAACAGAACAGTAAAGTACCTGAATCGATTGAACAAGATGTGAACAGTTCGGTTGACATTCTTCTGACTTATCAGGTAGCCAAGGTTTGGTATTTTTTGGAATACGAGCTGTTGAAAAACCTGAAATCATACTAAGTGATGTGGCATGACTATTCCAAAAGATGGCAGCAGAGGATCAAAAATGAGCGGTGCCTTAGGATTCCGTCAAGCCGGGAAGTCGAGGCTTCCCAGCTTAAGAGAGAGTACGCACCGAATAGGCCCAATTTAACCCTAGTCTATTCATATGTCACTCATTAATTTGTTAATGTATACATATCATTAATTCATCAATAATTCATGATGCACTCACTATCAGTCGATGTATTAATTCATTGTTAATAAACTGGTAGTTAGGTGTTAGTATATGTTTAGTTATGTACACATGTTGTAAAGTGTTTACCGTCGTGTTCTCAGCGCGCTTGGCTCTTTAAACTTCTCTACGGTGTGTATTCTTGGTTTGCTTGTGGCAAAAAATATTACACAAACGTCCATATCCATACCCAAACATCCTCGAGGACTTCATGTTGACTGTGGCGCCCTCAGGTGTCCCTCTTGTGGTATAACCTTTTTTTCCTTATTCCTTTTTTATTTCATTAATATTACATAGGATATCGATTTATTTTGGGGGTTTCCATTTTAAATTATGTTTTAGGTCAATCAATTATATTGTATAATTTATGGTCAAGGTGGTTAAGGTAGGTCAGGGTTAGAAATATATCTATTGAGGTCGAAGTTGAATTAATTGTAGGTAGGGTGGGTTGTAGTCAGTCTAGTTTTAATCTAAATTGGGGTTAGGATGATGGGTGATTAGATTGCGGTTAAAATTCAGTTTATTTGGGGTCAGGGCTAGGATGATCAAAGATTAGGTTGTAGTAGAGCTTCAGTGTATTGAATTTAAAGTACTTGGAAATTGGGTTGAAGTTGTAATTAGGTTTATTAAGGTTAGAGTTGATATAATTATGGACTGAACTATAATTGAAATTTCATTTATTGTGATTGGGGACAGTGTAAATGAAGGTTAGGTTCTAGTTGGAAGGTTTATTAGGATTAGGGTTAGAATAATTGGGAGTTGGGTTATGGTTGAAATGGAGTTTATTGTGGTTGGGGTTGGAATAATTGGGAATTGGGTTGAAATTAGGTTTATTAAGCTTAGGGTTAGAGTAATTAGGGGTTGGGTTATGGTAAATAATTGGGGTAAGGTCATCGTTGAGATGAGTCTATTGAGGTTGGGGTTAGAGTAATTAGGGATTAGGTTATGGTTAAGATTAGGCTTATTGAGGTTGGGGTTGGAATAATTAGGAATGAGGTTATGGTTAAGATTAGGTTTATTGAGGTTGGGGTTAGAGTAATTAGGGATTAGGTGATGGTTAAGATTAGGTTTATTGAGGTTGGGGTTAGAGTAATTAGGGATTAGGTGATGGTTAAGATTAGGTTTATTGAGGTTGGGGTTAGAGTAATTAGGGATTAGGTTATGGTTAAGATTAGGCTTATTGAGGTTGGGGTTGGAATAATTAGGAATGAGGTTATGGTTAAGATTAGGTTTATTGAGGTTGGGGTTAGAGTAATTAGGGATTAGGTGATGGTTAAGATTAGGTTTATTGAGGTTGGGGTTAGAGTAATTAGGGATTAGGTGATGGTTAAGATTAAGGAAACGTGGAACATAAAGGACAAGAGAACTGTCTGCAGCTACATAAACAGGCCCTAATTCAAACTTGGATCGATTTCTCAGCTCCTAAAGCTTGCTACAGAGATGTAGCCATGATTGGTTACAAGGGTTACAAGCTGTGCAATTATGCAGAAAATGTGCCCTTTCATTTGGGTTTCTTAATTTCATGTGGGGTTAGATGCAGTTCCTAACCTAAACAGCAGGTGCCAGCTTTCAGTAAGTCTGGGGTTAGCTTGGGGTTAGATGCAGTTCCTAACCTAAACAGCAGGTGCCAGCTTTCAGTAAGTCTGGGGTTAGCTTGGGGTTAGATGCAGTTCCTAACCTAAACAGCAGGTGCCAGCTTTCAGTAAGTCTGGGGTTAGCTTGGGGTTAGATGCAGTTCCTAACCTAAACAGCAGGTGCCAGCTTTCAGTAAGTCTGGGGTTAGCTTGGGGTTAGATGCAGTTCCTAACCTAAACAGCAGGTGCCAGCTTTCAGTAAGTCTGGGGTTAGCTTGGGGTTAGGCCTTGGATTGGGGGCGTGGTTAGGGTTTTGCTCATAGGTTAAGAGTTAAAACCAGAGGCGGCATTCAAATTAGTGGCATTGAAATGAGACGTATGCTAATCTTTGCTCTCCTATTGGCTGGAGGTAGCAGTATGCAAATGTCTGCTCTCCTATTGGCCGTATGCAAATGTTTGGAATCCCATTGGTTGAAACTCAAACATGTCCTTTTTGCTGGTTTGTAATGTCAATGATGTGTGTTGTATTGTACCACAGGGACTTTTATTTCCTTGGGGATCAGTAAAGCATCCATCAATCCATGTGTATGTCTAACTATTTGCCTACCTTTTATTTATTTATTTCAGCAGGACATGATCCGAGTCAGACTTGGAGCAGAAGATCCGTCCGTGGCCGAGGTGGGCAGCACACGACCCACACATCCACGAGACCACGAACCTATGACACACAACACACACACAAAAAAAACAAAACAAAACATATGATAAGCACAAAAATGCAATAATCGTTCAAGAACACGAATGGTAACCCCTGGTATCAGAATGAGATTCATGGGCCGAGTACGTGGACACACACACACACACACACACACACAGACACAGACACAGACACACACACACACACACACACACACACACACACAGGCAATTGGCAGTGTGTGTAATGTTAAAAAATAACAATAAAAAATAAAGGAACAGAACAGTAAAGTACCTGAATCGATTGAACAAGATGTGAACAGTTCGGTTGACATTCTTCTGACTTATCAGGTAGCCAAGGTTTGGTATTTTTTGGAATACGAGCTGTTGAAAAACCTGAAATCATACTAAGTGATGTGGCATGACTATTCCAAAAGATGGCAGCAGAGGATCAAAAATGAGCGGTGCCTTAGGATTCCGTCAAGCCGGGAAGTCGAGGCTTCCCAGCTTAAGAGAGAGTACGCACCGAATAGGCCCAATTTAACCCTAGTCTATTCATATGTCACTCATTAATTTGTTAATGTATACATATCATTAATTCATCAATAATTCATGATGCACTCACTATCAGTCGATGTATTAATTCATTGTTAATAAACTGGTAGTTAGGTGTTAGTATATGTTTAGTTATGTACACATGTTGTAAAGTGTTTACCGTCGTGTTCTCAGCGCGCTTGGCTCTTTAAACTTCTCTACGGTGTGTATTCTTGGTTTGCTTGTGGCAAAAAATATTACACAAACGTCCATATCCATACCCAAACATCCTCGAGGACTTCATGTTGACTGTGGCGCCCTCAGGTGTCCCTCTTGTGGTATAACCTTTTTTTCCTTATTCCTTTTTTATTTCATTAATATTACATAGGATATCGATTTATTTTGGGGGTTTCCATTTTAAATTATGTTTTAGGTCAATCAATTATATTGTATAATTTATGGTCAAGGTGGTTAAGGTAGGTCAGGGTTAGAAATATATCTATTGAGGTCGAAGTTGAATTAATTGTAGGTAGGGTGGGTTGTAGTCAGTCTAGTTTTAATCTAAATTGGGGTTAGGATGATGGGTGATTAGATTGCGGTTAAAATTCAGTTTATTTGGGGTCAGGGCTAGGATGATCAAAGATTAGGTTGTAGTAGAGCTTCAGTGTATTGAATTTAAAGTACTTGGAAATTGGGTTGAAGTTGTAATTAGGTTTATTAAGGTTAGAGTTGATATAATTATGGACTGAACTATAATTGAAATTTCATTTATTGTGATTGGGGACAGTGTAAATGAAGGTTAGGTTCTAGTTGGAAGGTTTATTAGGATTAGGGTTAGAATAATTGGGAGTTGGGTTATGGTTGAAATGGAGTTTATTGTGGTTGGGGTTGGAATAATTGGGAATTGGGTTGAAATTAGGTTTATTAAGCTTAGGGTTAGAGTAATTAGGGGTTGGGTTATGGTAAATAATTGGGGTAAGGTCATCGTTGAGATGAGTCTATTGAGGTTGGGGTTAGAGTAATTAGGGATTAGGTTATGGTTAAGATTAGGCTTATTGAGGTTGGGGTTGGAATAATTAGGAATGAGGTTATGGTTAAGATTAGGTTTATTGAGGTTGGGGTTAGAGTAATTAGGGATTAGGTGATGGTTAAGATTAGGTTTATTGAGGTTGGGGTTAGAGTAATTAGGGATTAGGTGATGGTTAAGATTAGGTTTATTGAGGTTGGGGTTAGAGTAATTAGGGATTAGGTTATGGTTAAGATTAGGCTTATTGAGGTTGGGGTTGGAATAATTAGGAATGAGGTTATGGTTAAGATTAGGTTTATTGAGGTTGGGGTTAGAGTAATTAGGGATTAGGTGATGGTTAAGATTAGGTTTATTGAGGTTGGGGTTAGAGTAATTAGGGATTAGGTGATGGTTAAGATTAAGGAAACGTGGAACATAAAGGACAAGAGAACTGTCTGCAGCTACATAAACAGGCCCTAATTCAAACTTGGATCGATTTCTCAGCTCCTAAAGCTTGCTACAGAGATGTAGCCATGATTGGTTACAAGGGTTACAAGCTGTGCAATTATGCAGAAAATGTGCCCTTTCATTTGGGTTTCTTAATTTCATGTGGGGTTAGATGCAGTTCCTAACCTAAACAGCAGGTGCCAGCTTTCAGTAAGTCTGGGGTTAGCTTGGGGTTAGATGCAGTTCCTAACCTAAACAGCAGGTGCCAGCTTTCAGTAAGTCTGGGGTTAGCTTGGGGTTAGATGCAGTTCCTAACCTAAACAGCAGGTGCCAGCTTTCAGTAAGTCTGGGGTTAGCTTGGGGTTAGATGCAGTTCCTAACCTAAACAGCAGGTGCCAGCTTTCAGTAAGTCTGGGGTTAGCTTGGGGTTAGATGCAGTTCCTAACCTAAACAGCAGGTGCCAGCTTTCAGTAAGTCTGGGGTTAGCTTGGGGTTAGGCCTTGGATTGGGGGCGTGGTTAGGGTTTTGCTCATAGGTTAAGAGTTAAAACCAGAGGCGGCATTCAAATTAGTGGCATTGAAATGAGACGTATGCTAATCTTTGCTCTCCTATTGGCTGGAGGTAGCAGTATGCAAATGTCTGCTCTCCTATTGGCCGTATGCAAATGTTTGGAATCCCATTGGTTGAAACTCAAACATGTCCTTTTTGCTGGTTTGTAATGTCAATGATGTGTGTTGTATTGTACCACAGGGACTTTTATTTCCTTGGGGATCAGTAAAGCATCCATCAATCCATGTGTATGTCTAACTATTTGCCTACCTTTTATTTATTTATTTCAGCAGGACATGATCCGAGTCAGACTTGGAGCAGAAGATCCGTCCGTGGCCGAGGTGGGCAGCACACGACCCACACATCCACGAGACCACGAACCTATGACACACAACACACACACAAAAAAAACAAAACAAAACATATGATAAGCACAAAAATGCAATAATCGTTCAAGAACACGAATGGTAACCCCTGGTATCAGAATGAGATTCATGGGCCGAGTACGTGGACACACACACACACACACACACACACAGACACAGACACAGACACACACACACACACACACACACACACACACACAGGCAATTGGCAGTGTGTGTAATGTTAAAAAATAACAATAAAAAATAAAGGAACAGAACAGTAAAGTACCTGAATCGATTGAACAAGATGTGAACAGTTCGGTTGACATTCTTCTGACTTATCAGGTAGCCAAGGTTTGGTATTTTTTGGAATATGAGCTGTTGAAAAACCTGAAATCATACTAAGTGATGTGGCATGACTATTCCAAAAGATGGCAGCAGAGGATCAAAAATGAGCGGTGCCTTAGGATTCCGTCAAGCCGGGAAGTCGAGGCTTCCCAGCTTAAGAGAGAGTACGCACCGAATAGGCCCAATTTAACCCTAGTCTATTCATATGTCACTCATTAATTTGTTAATGTATACATATCATTAATTCATCAATAATTCATGATGCACTCACTATCAGTCGATGTATTAATTCATTGTTAATAAACTGGTAGTTAGGTGTTAGTATATGTTTAGTTATGTACACATGTTGTAAAGTGTTTACCGTCGTGTTCTCAGCGCGCTTGGCTCTTTAAACTTCTCTACGGTGTGTATTCTTGGTTTGCTTGTGGCAAAAAATATTACACAAACGTCCATATCCATACCCAAACATCCTCGAGGACTTCATGTTGACTGTGGCGCCCTCAGGTGTCCCTCTTGTGGTATAACCTTTTTTTCCTTATTCCTTTTTTATTTCATTAATATTACATAGGATATCGATTGATTTTGGGGGTTTCCATTTTAAATTATGTTTTAGGTCAATCAATTATATTGTATAATTTATGGTCAAGGTGGTTAAGGTAGGTCAGGGTTAGAAATATATCTATTGAGGTCGAAGTTGAATTAATTGTAGGTAGGGTGGGTTGTAGTCAGTCTAGTTTTAATCTAAATTGGGGTTAGGATGATGGGTGATTAGATTGCGGTTAAAATTCAGTTTATTTGGGGTCAGGGCTAGGATGATCAAAGATTAGGTTGTAGTAGAGCTTCAGTGTATTGAATTTAAAGTACTTGGAAATTGGGTTGAAGTTGTAATTAGGTTTATTAAGGTTAGAGTTGATATAATTATGGACTGAACTATAATTGAAATTTCATTTATTGTGATTGGGGACAGTGTAAATGAAGGTTAGGTTCTAGTTGGAAGGTTTATTAGGATTAGGGTTAGAATAATTGGGAGTTGGGTTATGGTTGAAATGGAGTTTATTGTGGTTGGGGTTGGAATAATTGGGAATTGGGTTGAAATTAGGTTTATTAAGCTTAGGGTTAGAGTAATTAGGGGTTGGGTCATGGTAAATAATTGGGGTAAGGTCATCGTTGAGATGAGTCTATTGAGGTTGGGGTTAGAGTAATTAGGGATTCGGTTATGGTTAAGATTAGGCTTATTGAGGTTGGGGTTGGAATAATTAGGAATGAGGTTATGGTTAAGATTAGGTTTATTGAGGTTGGGGTTAGAGTAATTAGGGATTAGGTGATGGTTAAGATTAGGTTTATTGAGGTTGGGGTTAGAGTAATTAGGGATTAGGTGATGGTTAAGATTAAGGAAACGTGGAACATAAAGGACAAGAGAACTGTCTGCAGCTACATAAACAGGCCCTAATTCAAACTTGGATCGATTTCTCAGCTCCTAAAGCTTGCTACAGAGATGTAGCCATGATTGGTTACAAGGGTTACAAGCTGTGCAATTATGCAGAAAATGTGCCCTTTCATTTGGGTTTCTTAATTTCATGTGGGGTTAGATGCAGTTCCTAACCTAAACAGCAGGTGCCAGCTTTCAGTAAGTCTGGGGTTAGCTTGGGGTTAGATGCAGTTCCTAACCTAAACAGCAGGTGCCACCTTGCAGTAAGTCTGGGGTTAGCTTGGGGTTAGATGCAGTTCCTAACCTAAACAGCAGGTGCCAGCTTTCAGTAAGTCTGGGGTTAGCTTGGGGTTAGATGCAGTTCCTAACCTAAACAGCAGGTGCCAGCTTTCAGTAAGTCTGGGGTTAGCTTGGGGTTAGATGCAGTTCCTAACCTAAACAGCAGGTGCCACCTTGCAGTAAGTCTGGGGTTAGCTTGGGGTTTGTTTTGTAATGAGGTACAAAAATCGGTTGACATTCTTCTGACTTAAAGATTGGAGCCCAGTAAAAGTAATTAGGCAGTGGGGGTACAAAAAAAGATAGCTGGTGTCGTTGGGGGGGTACGAGGTGGTTCATTCTACCTTGAAAGTCCTACAAACTGGTGCTGTATGACTTCTAAAAGTACATGAGGACGTTGTAACCGAAAACGTCCAGTAGATGGCAGCAGAGGGTTAAAAACGAGCGGTGCGTTTCCAGCTGTGAGCAGGGAGAAGTGGTCGGCTTGAAATGTAGTGTTTCCAATGCAAAGTGAAAGAGCTTTCCAAAATCTGTTCATAAAGTGTGTAAATAATTTCATGTAAAAAGCTCAATCCAGACAAACACAACATACAATGATATTATGTTCATGAAGGATATTCAGAGCTGGTGTCCGAACCCACTGGGATAGACGCCGATTGACTTTTAATTCATTCAAAATGGGATTTCTCAGCTCTTGAGGCTGCTACAGCATAGATGTAGCAACGATTGGTCAGAAGAACAAACTTCAAGCTGTGCACTAACACTGGAAAATGTGCCGTTTCATCGGGTTTCTTATTTCCTTTTCTTAATGTCGATGCAGTTCCGAACATGCCCTGCAGAGGTCAGATCCTTAAGCCGGGAAGCAGCGACCATATGGTGCAAGGTTCCCGGATTAAGAGAATGCGGCCGATCTGACCCTAGTCTACACTCAGTCAAATAATCGGGAAAATTCGAAGAAACGTCGTAGGACCTCCAAAATCGCACAGGGCGTGCAGGTCCAACCTACCAGCGACATATCGGAGCCCCGCGGTCCCGCGTGGAAAGACGGCCGAGATACGGGCCCCCGACGCGTACGCGAGTAGGCCCAAAAAACCACGTTTCGGGGTCCCGCGGCGGAACCGTAGGACGTAGGCGCACCGAAACCGAGCACGTCGGAGGGGGCCCGGCCACGAGCGACATATCGGAGCCCCGTCACCGTGGTCCGAAAGGCGGCCGAGACACGGGCCCCGACGCGTACGCGAGTAGTCGTCAGGCCCCAGACGACGTGCGGAGGTCCCGCGAGGGAACCGGATGTCGTAGGCCCACCGGACCAGAGTACGACGGACCGCGCGTAGGCACGAGCGACATATCGGAGCCCCGTGACCCTGGTCCTAAAGGCGTCCGAGATACGGGAATAATTGGGAATTGGGTTGAAATTAGGTTTATTAAGCTTAGGGTTAGAGTAATTAGGGGTTGGGTTATGGTAAATAATTGGGGTAAGGTCATCGTTGAGATGAGTCTATTGAGGTTGGGGTTAGAATAATTAGGGATTAGGTTATGGTTAAGATTAGGCTTATTGAGGTTGGGGTTGGAATAATTAGAAATGAGGTTATGGTTAAGATTAGGTTTATTGAGGTTGGGGTTAGAGTAATTAGGGATTAGGTGATGGTTAAGATTAGGTTTATTGAGGTTGGGGTTAGAGTAATTAGGGATTAGGTGATGGTTAAGATTAGGCTTATTGAGGTTGGGGTTGGAATAATTAGGAATGAGGTTATGGTTAAGATTAGGTTTATTGAGGTTGGGGTTAGAGTAATTAGGGATTAGGTAATGGTTAAGATTAGGTTTATTGAGGTTGGGGTTAGAGTAATTAGGGATTAGGTAATGGTTAAGATTAGGTTTATTGAGGTTGGGGTTAGAATAATTAGGGATTAGGTAATGGTTAAGATTAGGTTTATTGAGGTTGGGGTTAGAATAATTAGGGATTAGGTGATGGTTAAGATTAGGGTTAGGGTTAGGGTTAGGGTTAGGGTTAGGGTTAGGGTTAGGGTTAGGGTAAGAGTTAAAACCAGAGGCGGCATTCAAATTAGTGGCATTGAAATGAGACGTATGCTAATCTTTGCTCTCCTATTGGCTGGAGGTAGCAGTATGCAAATGTCTGCTCTCCTATTGGCCGTATGCAAATGTTTGGAATCCCATTGGTTGAAACTCAAACATGTCCTTTTTGCTGGTTTGTAATGTCAATGATGTGTGTTGTATTGTACCACAGGGACTTTTATTTCCTTGGGGATCAGTAAAGCATCCATCAATCCATGTGTATGTCTAACTATTTGCCTACCTTTTATTTATTTATTTCAGCAGGACATGATCCGAGTCAGACTTGGAGCAGAAGATCCGTCCGTGGCCGAGGTGGGCAGCACACGACCCACACATCCACGAGACCACGAACCTATGACACACAACACACACACAAAAAAAACAAAACAAAACATATGATAAGCACAAAAATGCAATAATCGTTCAAGAACACGAATGGTAACCCCTGGTATCAGAATGAGATTCATGGGCCGAGTACGTGGACACACACACACACACACACACACACACAGACACAGACACAGACACACACACACACACACACACACACACACACACACACAGGCAATTGGCAGTGTGTGTAATGTTAAAAAATAACAATAAAAAATAAAGGAACAGAACAGTAAAGTACCTGAATCGATTGAACAAGATGTGAACAGTTCGGTTGACATTCTTCTGACTTATCAGGTAGCCAAGGTTTGGTATTTTTTGGAATACGAGCTGTTGAAAAACCTGAAATCATACTAAGTGATGTGGCATGACTATTCCAAAAGATGGCAGCAGAGGATCAAAAATGAGCGGTGCCTTAGGATTCCGTCAAGCCGGGAAGTCGAGGCTTCCCAGCTTAAGAGAGAGTACGCACCGAATAGGCCCAATTTAACCCTAGTCTATTCATATGTCACTCATTAATTTGTTAATGTATACATATCATTAATTCATCAATAATTCATGATGCACTCACTATCAGTCGATGTATTAATTCATTGTTAATAAACTGGTAGTTAGGTGTTAGTATATGTTTAGTTATGTACACATGTTGTAAAGTGTTTACCGTCGTGTTCTCAGCGCGCTTGGCTCTTTAAACTTCTCTACGGTGTGTATTCTTGGTTTGCTTGTGGCAAAAAATATTACACAAACGTCCATATCCATACCCAAACATCCTCGAGGACTTCATGTTGACTGTGGCGCCCTCAGGTGTCCCTCTTGTGGTATAACCTTTTTTTCCTTATTCCTTTTTTATTTCATTAATATTACATAGGATATCGATTTATTTTGGGGGTTTCCATTTTAAATTATGTTTTAGGTCAATCAATTATATTGTATAATTTATGGTCAAGGTGGTTAAGGTAGGTCAGGGTTAGAAATATATCTATTGAGGTCGAAGTTGAATTAATTGTAGGTAGGGTGGGTTGTAGTCAGTCTAGTTTTAATCTAAATTGGGGTTAGGATGATGGGTGATTAGATTGCGGTTAAAATTCAGTTTATTTGGGGTCAGGGCTAGGATGATCAAAGATTAGGTTGTAGTAGAGCTTCAGTGTATTGAATTTAAAGTACTTGGAAATTGGGTTGAAGTTGTAATTAGGTTTATTAAGGTTAGAGTTGATATAATTATGGACTGAACTATAATTGAAATTTCATTTATTGTGATTGGGGACAGTGTAAATGAAGGTTAGGTTCTAGTTGGAAGGTTTATTAGGATTAGGGTTAGAATAATTGGGAGTTGGGTTATGGTTGAAATGGAGTTTATTGTGGTTGGGGTTGGAATAATTGGGAATTGGGTTGAAATTAGGTTTATTAAGCTTAGGGTTAGAGTAATTAGGGGTTGGGTTATGGTAAATAATTGGGGTAAGGTCATCGTTGAGATGAGTCTATTGAGGTTGGGGTTAGAGTAATTAGGGATTAGGTTATGGTTAAGATTAGGCTTATTGAGGTTGGGGTTGGAATAATTAGGAATGAGGTTATGGTTAAGATTAGGTTTATTGAGGTTGGGGTTAGAGTAATTAGGGATTAGGTGATGGTTAAGATTAGGTTTATTGAGGTTGGGGTTAGAGTAATTAGGGATTAGGTGATGGTTAAGATTAGGTTTATTGAGGTTGGGGTTAGAGTAATTAGGGATTAGGTTATGGTTAAGATTAGGCTTATTGAGGTTGGGGTTGGAATAATTAGGAATGAGGTTATGGTTAAGATTAGGTTTATTGAGGTTGGGGTTAGAGTAATTAGGGATTAGGTGATGGTTAAGATTAGGTTTATTGAGGTTGGGGTTAGAGTAATTAGGGATTAGGTGATGGTTAAGATTAAGGAAACGTGGAACATAAAGGACAAGAGAACTGTCTGCAGCTACATAAACAGGCCCTAATTCAAACTTGGATCGATTTCTCAGCTCCTAAAGCTTGCTACAGAGATGTAGCCATGATTGGTTACAAGGGTTACAAGCTGTGCAATTATGCAGAAAATGTGCCCTTTCATTTGGGTTTCTTAATTTCATGTGGGGTTAGATGCAGTTCCTAACCTAAACAGCAGGTGCCAGCTTTCAGTAAGTCTGGGGTTAGCTTGGGGTTAGATGCAGTTCCTAACCTAAACAGCAGGTGCCAGCTTTCAGTAAGTCTGGGGTTAGCTTGGGGTTAGATGCAGTTCCTAACCTAAACAGCAGGTGCCAGCTTTCAGTAAGTCTGGGGTTAGCTTGGGGTTAGATGCAGTTCCTAACCTAAACAGCAGGTGCCAGCTTTCAGTAAGTCTGGGGTTAGCTTGGGGTTAGATGCAGTTCCTAACCTAAACAGCAGGTGCCAGCTTTCAGTAAGTCTGGGGTTAGCTTGGGGTTAGGCCTTGGATTGGGGGCGTGGTTAGGGTTTTGCTCATAGGTTAAGAGTTAAAACCAGAGGCGGCATTCAAATTAGTGGCATTGAAATGAGACGTATGCTAATCTTTGCTCTCCTATTGGCTGGAGGTAGCAGTATGCAAATGTCTGCTCTCCTATTGGCCGTATGCAAATGTTTGGAATCCCATTGGTTGAAACTCAAACATGTCCTTTTTGCTGGTTTGTAATGTCAATGATGTGTGTTGTATTGTACCACAGGGACTTTTATTTCCTTGGGGATCAGTAAAGCATCCATCAATCCATGTGTATGTCTAACTATTTGCCTACCTTTTATTTATTTATTTCAGCAGGACATGATCCGAGTCAGACTTGGAGCAGAAGATCCGTCCGTGGCCGAGGTGGGCAGCACACGACCCACACATCCACGAGACCACGAACCTATGACACACAACACACACACAAAAAAAACAAAACAAAACATATGATAAGCACAAAAATGCAATAATCGTTCAAGAACACGAATGGTAACCCCTGGTATCAGAATGAGATTCATGGGCCGAGTACGTGGACACACACACACACACACACACACACAGACACAGACACAGACACACACACACACACACACACACACACACACACAGGCAATTGGCAGTGTGTGTAATGTTAAAAAATAACAATAAAAAATAAAGGAACAGAACAGTAAAGTACCTGAATCGATTGAACAAGATGTGAACAGTTCGGTTGACATTCTTCTGACTTATCAGGTAGCCAAGGTTTGGTATTTTTTGGAATATGAGCTGTTGAAAAACCTGAAATCATACTAAGTGATGTGGCATGACTATTCCAAAAGATGGCAGCAGAGGATCAAAAATGAGCGGTGCCTTAGGATTCCGTCAAGCCGGGAAGTCGAGGCTTCCCAGCTTAAGAGAGAGTACGCACCGAATAGGCCCAATTTAACCCTAGTCTATTCATATGTCACTCATTAATTTGTTAATGTATACATATCATTAATTCATCAATAATTCATGATGCACTCACTATCAGTCGATGTATTAATTCATTGTTAATAAACTGGTAGTTAGGTGTTAGTATATGTTTAGTTATGTACACATGTTGTAAAGTGTTTACCGTCGTGTTCTCAGCGCGCTTGGCTCTTTAAACTTCTCTACGGTGTGTATTCTTGGTTTGCTTGTGGCAAAAAATATTACACAAACGTCCATATCCATACCCAAACATCCTCGAGGACTTCATGTTGACTGTGGCGCCCTCAGGTGTCCCTCTTGTGGTATAACCTTTTTTTCCTTATTCCTTTTTTATTTCATTAATATTACATAGGATATCGATTGATTTTGGGGGTTTCCATTTTAAATTATGTTTTAGGTCAATCAATTATATTGTATAATTTATGGTCAAGGTGGTTAAGGTAGGTCAGGGTTAGAAATATATCTATTGAGGTCGAAGTTGAATTAATTGTAGGTAGGGTGGGTTGTAGTCAGTCTAGTTTTAATCTAAATTGGGGTTAGGATGATGGGTGATTAGATTGCGGTTAAAATTCAGTTTATTTGGGGTCAGGGCTAGGATGATCAAAGATTAGGTTGTAGTAGAGCTTCAGTGTATTGAATTTAAAGTACTTGGAAATTGGGTTGAAGTTGTAATTAGGTTTATTAAGGTTAGAGTTGATATAATTATGGACTGAACTATAATTGAAATTTCATTTATTGTGATTGGGGACAGTGTAAATGAAGGTTAGGTTCTAGTTGGAAGGTTTATTAGGATTAGGGTTAGAATAATTGGGAGTTGGGTTATGGTTGAAATGGAGTTTATTGTGGTTGGGGTTGGAATAATTGGGAATTGGGTTGAAATTAGGTTTATTAAGCTTAGGGTTAGAGTAATTAGGGGTTGGGTCATGGTAAATAATTGGGGTAAGGTCATCGTTGAGATGAGTCTATTGAGGTTGGGGTTAGAGTAATTAGGGATTCGGTTATGGTTAAGATTAGGCTTATTGAGGTTGGGGTTGGAATAATTAGGAATGAGGTTATGGTTAAGATTAGGTTTATTGAGGTTGGGGTTAGAGTAATTAGGGATTAGGTGATGGTTAAGATTAGGTTTATTGAGGTTGGGGTTAGAGTAATTAGGGATTAGGTGATGGTTAAGATTAAGGAAACGTGGAACATAAAGGACAAGAGAACTGTCTGCAGCTACATAAACAGGCCCTAATTCAAACTTGGATCGATTTCTCAGCTCCTAAAGCTTGCTACAGAGATGTAGCCATGATTGGTTACAAGGGTTACAAGCTGTGCAATTATGCAGAAAATGTGCCCTTTCATTTGGGTTTCTTAATTTCATGTGGGGTTAGATGCAGTTCCTAACCTAAACAGCAGGTGCCAGCTTTCAGTAAGTCTGGGGTTAGCTTGGGGTTAGATGCAGTTCCTAACCTAAACAGCAGGTGCCACCTTGCAGTAAGTCTGGGGTTAGCTTGGGGTTAGATGCAGTTCCTAACCTAAACAGCAGGTGCCAGCTTTCAGTAAGTCTGGGGTTAGCTTGGGGTTAGATGCAGTTCCTAACCTAAACAGCAGGTGCCAGCTTTCAGTAAGTCTGGGGTTAGCTTGGGGTTAGATGCAGTTCCTAACCTAAACAGCAGGTGCCACCTTGCAGTAAGTCTGGGGTTAGCTTGGGGTTTGTTTTGTAATGAGGTACAAAAATCGGTTGACATTCTTCTGACTTAAAGATTGGAGCCCAGTAAAAGTAATTAGGCAGTGGGGGTACAAAAAAAGATAGCTGGTGTCGTTGGGGGGGTACGAGGTGGTTCATTCTACCTTGAAAGTCCTACAAACTGGTGCTGTATGACTTCTAAAAGTACATGAGGACGTTGTAACCGAAAACGTCCAGTAGATGGCAGCAGAGGGTTAAAAACGAGCGGTGCGTTTCCAGCTGTGAGCAGGGAGAAGTGGTCGGCTTGAAATGTAGTGTTTCCAATGCAAAGTGAAAGAGCTTTCCAAAATCTGTTCATAAAGTGTGTAAATAATTTCATGTAAAAAGCTCAATCCAGACAAACACAACATACAATGATATTATGTTCATGAAGGATATTCAGAGCTGGTGTCCGAACCCACTGGGATAGACGCCGATTGACTTTTAATTCATTCAAAATGGGATTTCTCAGCTCTTGAGGCTGCTACAGCATAGATGTAGCAACGATTGGTCAGAAGAACAAACTTCAAGCTGTGCACTAACACTGGAAAATGTGCCGTTTCATCGGGTTTCTTATTTCCTTTTCTTAATGTCGATGCAGTTCCGAACATGCCCTGCAGAGGTCAGATCCTTAAGCCGGGAAGCAGCGACCATATGGTGCAAGGTTCCCGGATTAAGAGAATGCGGCCGATCTGACCCTAGTCTACACTCAGTCAAATAATCGGGAAAATTCGAAGAAACGTCGTAGGACCTCCAAAATCGCACAGGGCGTGCAGGTCCAACCTACCAGCGACATATCGGAGCCCCGCGGTCCCGCGTGGAAAGACGGCCGAGATACGGGCCCCCGACGCGTACGCGAGTAGGCCCAAAAAACCACGTTTCGGGGTCCCGCGGCGGAACCGTAGGACGTAGGCGCACCGAAACCGAGCACGTCGGAGGGGGCCCGGCCACGAGCGACATATCGGAGCCCCGTCACCGTGGTCCGAAAGGCGGCCGAGACACGGGCCCCGACGCGTACGCGAGTAGTCGTCAGGCCCCAGACGACGTGCGGAGGTCCCGCGAGGGAACCGGATGTCGTAGGCCCACCGGACCAGAGTAC
The DNA here is from genome assembly GCF_030014385.1 of Trichomycterus rosablanca. NCBI lineage: Eukaryota > Metazoa > Chordata > Actinopteri > Siluriformes > Trichomycteridae > Trichomycterus > Trichomycterus rosablanca. The sequence goes on along the minus strand of NW_026946953.1, from coordinate 80,191 downwards.
GACGGACCGCGCGTAGGCACGAGCGACATATCGGAGCCCCGTGACCCTGGTCCTAAAGGCGTCCGAGATACGGGAATAATTGGGAATTGGGTTGAAATTAGGTTTATTAAGCTTAGGGTTAGAGTAATTAGGGGTTGGGTTATGGTAAATAATTGGGGTAAGGTCATCGTTGAGATGAGTCTATTGAGGTTGGGGTTAGAATAATTAGGGATTAGGTTATGGTTAAGATTAGGCTTATTGAGGTTGGGGTTGGAATAATTAGAAATGAGGTTATGGTTAAGATTAGGTTTATTGAGGTTGGGGTTAGAGTAATTAGGGATTAGGTGATGGTTAAGATTAGGTTTATTGAGGTTGGGGTTAGAGTAATTAGGGATTAGGTGATGGTTAAGATTAGGTTATGGTTAAGATTAGGTTTATTGAGGTTGGGGTTAGAGTAATTAGGGATTAGGTAATGGTTAAGATTAGGTTTATTGAGGTTGGGGTTAGAGTAATTAGGGATTAGGTTATGGTTAAGATTAGGCTTATTGAGGTTGGGGTTGGAATAATTAGGAATGAGGTTATGGTTAAGATTAGGTTTATTGAGGTTGGGGTTAGAGTAATTAGGGATTAGGTAATGGTTAAGATTAGGTTTATTGGGGTTGGGGTTAGGGTTAGGGTTAGGGTTAGGGTTAGGGTTAGGGTTAGGGTTAGGGTTAGGGTTAGGTTAAGAGTTAAAACCAGAGGCGGCATTCAAATTAGTGGCATTGAAATGAGACGTATGCTAATCTTTGCTCTCCTATTGGCTGGAGGTAGCAGTATGCAAATGTCTGCTCTCCTATTGGCCGTATGCAAATGTTTGGAATCCCATTGGTTGAAACTCAAACATGTCCTTTTTGCTGGTTTGTAATGTCAATGATGTGTGTTGTATTGTACCACAGGGACTTTTATTTCCTTGGGGATCAGTAAAGCATCCATCAATCCATGTGTATGTCTAACTATTTGCCTACCTTTTATTTATTTATTTCAGCAGGACATGATCCGAGTCAGACTTGGAGCAGAAGATCCGTCCGTGGCCGAGGTGGGCAGCACACGACCCACACATCCACGAGACCACGAACCTATGACACACAACACACACACAAAAAAAACAAAACAAAACATATGATAAGCACAAAAATGCAATAATCGTTCAAGAACACGAATGGTAACCCCTGGTATCAGAATGAGATTCATGGGCCGAGTACGTGGACACACACACACACACACACACACACACAGACACAGACACAGACACACACACACACACACACACACACACACACACACACAGGCAATTGGCAGTGTGTGTAATGTTAAAAAATAACAATAAAAAATAAAGGAACAGAACAGTAAAGTACCTGAATCGATTGAACAAGATGTGAACAGTTCGGTTGACATTCTTCTGACTTATCAGGTAGCCAAGGTTTGGTATTTTTTGGAATACGAGCTGTTGAAAAACCTGAAATCATACTAAGTGATGTGGCATGACTATTCCAAAAGATGGCAGCAGAGGATCAAAAATGAGCGGTGCCTTAGGATTCCGTCAAGCCGGGAAGTCGAGGCTTCCCAGCTTAAGAGAGAGTACGCACCGAATAGGCCCAATTTAACCCTAGTCTATTCATATGTCACTCATTAATTTGTTAATGTATACATATCATTAATTCATCAATAATTCATGATGCACTCACTATCAGTCGATGTATTAATTCATTGTTAATAAACTGGTAGTTAGGTGTTAGTATATGTTTAGTTATGTACACATGTTGTAAAGTGTTTACCGTCGTGTTCTCAGCGCGCTTGGCTCTTTAAACTTCTCTACGGTGTGTATTCTTGGTTTGCTTGTGGCAAAAAATATTACACAAACGTCCATATCCATACCCAAACATCCTCGAGGACTTCATGTTGACTGTGGCGCCCTCAGGTGTCCCTCTTGTGGTATAACCTTTTTTTCCTTATTCCTTTTTTATTTCATTAATATTACATAGGATATCGATTTATTTTGGGGGTTTCCATTTTAAATTATGTTTTAGGTCAATCAATTATATTGTATAATTTATGGTCAAGGTGGTTAAGGTAGGTCAGGGTTAGAAATATATCTATTGAGGTCGAAGTTGAATTAATTGTAGGTAGGGTGGGTTGTAGTCAGTCTAGTTTTAATCTAAATTGGGGTTAGGATGATGGGTGATTAGATTGCGGTTAAAATTCAGTTTATTTGGGGTCAGGGCTAGGATGATCAAAGATTAGGTTGTAGTAGAGCTTCAGTGTATTGAATTTAAAGTACTTGGAAATTGGGTTGAAGTTGTAATTAGGTTTATTAAGGTTAGAGTTGATATAATTATGGACTGAACTATAATTGAAATTTCATTTATTGTGATTGGGGACAGTGTAAATGAAGGTTAGGTTCTAGTTGGAAGGTTTATTAGGATTAGGGTTAGAATAATTGGGAGTTGGGTTATGGTTGAAATGGAGTTTATTGTGGTTGGGGTTGGAATAATTGGGAATTGGGTTGAAATTAGGTTTATTAAGCTTAGGGTTAGAGTAATTAGGGGTTGGGTTATGGTAAATAATTGGGGTAAGGTCATCGTTGAGATGAGTCTATTGAGGTTGGGGTTAGAGTAATTAGGGATTAGGTTATGGTTAAGATTAGGCTTATTGAGGTTGGGGTTGGAATAATTAGGAATGAGGTTATGGTTAAGATTAGGTTTATTGAGGTTGGGGTTAGAGTAATTAGGGATTAGGTGATGGTTAAGATTAGGTTTATTGAGGTTGGGGTTAGAGTAATTAGGGATTAGGTGATGGTTAAGATTAGGTTTATTGAGGTTGGGGTTAGAGTAATTAGGGATTAGGTTATGGTTAAGATTAGGCTTATTGAGGTTGGGGTTGGAATAATTAGGAATGAGGTTATGGTTAAGATTAGGTTTATTGAGGTTGGGGTTAGAGTAATTAGGGATTAGGTGATGGTTAAGATTAGGTTTATTGAGGTTGGGGTTAGAGTAATTAGGGATTAGGTGATGGTTAAGATTAAGGAAACGTGGAACATAAAGGACAAGAGAACTGTCTGCAGCTACATAAACAGGCCCTAATTCAAACTTGGATCGATTTCTCAGCTCCTAAAGCTTGCTACAGAGATGTAGCCATGATTGGTTACAAGGGTTACAAGCTGTGCAATTATGCAGAAAATGTGCCCTTTCATTTGGGTTTCTTAATTTCATGTGGGGTTAGATGCAGTTCCTAACCTAAACAGCAGGTGCCAGCTTTCAGTAAGTCTGGGGTTAGCTTGGGGTTAGATGCAGTTCCTAACCTAAACAGCAGGTGCCAGCTTTCAGTAAGTCTGGGGTTAGCTTGGGGTTAGATGCAGTTCCTAACCTAAACAGCAGGTGCCAGCTTTCAGTAAGTCTGGGGTTAGCTTGGGGTTAGATGCAGTTCCTAACCTAAACAGCAGGTGCCAGCTTTCAGTAAGTCTGGGGTTAGCTTGGGGTTAGATGCAGTTCCTAACCTAAACAGCAGGTGCCACCTTGCAGTAAGTCTGGGGTTAGCTTGGGGTTAGGCCTTGGATTGGGGGCGTGGTTAGGGTTTTGCTCATAGGTTAAGAGTTAAAACCAGAGGCGGCATTCAAATTAGTGGCATTGAAATGAGACGTATGCTAATCTTTGCTCTCCTATTGGCTGGAGGTAGCAGTATGCAAATGTCTGCTCTCCTATTGGCCGTATGCAAATGTTTGGAATCCCATTGGTTGAAACTCAAACATGTCCTTTTTGCTGGTTTGTAATGTCAATGATGTGTGTTGTATTGTACCACAGGGACTTTTATTTCCTTGGGGATCAGTAAAGCATCCATCAATCCATGTGTATGTCTAACTATTTGCCTACCTTTTATTTATTTATTTCAGCAGGACATGATCCGAGTCAGACTTGGAGCAGAAGATCCGTCCGTGGCCGAGGTGGGCAGCACACGACCCACACATCCACGAGACCACGAACCTATGACACACAACACACACACAAAAAAAACAAAACAAAACATATGATAAGCACAAAAATGCAATAATCGTTCAAGAACACGAATGGTAACCCCTGGTATCAGAATGAGATTCATGGGCCGAGTACGTGGACACACACACACACACACACACACACAGACACAGACACAGACACACACACACACACACACACACACACACACACAGGCAATTGGCAGTGTGTGTAATGTTAAAAAATAACAATAAAAAATAAAGGAACAGAACAGTAAAGTACCTGAATCGATTGAACAAGATGTGAACAGTTCGGTTGACATTCTTCTGACTTATCAGGTAGCCAAGGTTTGGTATTTTTTGGAATACGAGCTGTTGAAAAACCTGAAATCATACTAAGTGATGTGGCATGACTATTCCAAAAGATGGCAGCAGAGGATCAAAAATGAGCGGTGCCTTAGGATTCCGTCAAGCCGGGAAGTCGAGGCTTCCCAGCTTAAGAGAGAGTACGCACCGAATAGGCCCAATTTAACCCTAGTCTATTCATATGTCACTCATTAATTTGTTAATGTATACATATCATTAATTCATCAATAATTCATGATGCACTCACTATCAGTCGATGTATTAATTCATTGTTAATAAACTGGTAGTTAGGTGTTAGTATATGTTTAGTTATGTACACATGTTGTAAAGTGTTTACCGTCGTGTTCTCAGCGCGCTTGGCTCTTTAAACTTCTCTACGGTGTGTATTCTTGGTTTGCTTGTGGCAAAAAATATTACACAAACGTCCATATCCATACCCAAACATCCTCGAGGACTTCATGTTGACTGTGGCGCCCTCAGGTGTCCCTCTTGTGGTATAACCTTTTTTTCCTTATTCCTTTTTTATTTCATTAATATTACATAGGATATCGATTTATTTTGGGGGTTTCCATTTTAAATTATGTTTTAGGTCAATCAATTATATTGTATAATTTATGGTCAAGGTGGTTAAGGTAGGTCAGGGTTAGAAATATATCTATTGAGGTCGAAGTTGAATTAATTGTAGGTAGGGTGGGTTGTAGTCAGTCTAGTTTTAATCTAAATTGGGGTTAGGATGATGGGTGATTAGATTGCGGTTAAAATTCAGTTTATTTGGGGTCAGGGCTAGGATGATCAAAGATTAGGTTGTAGTAGAGCTTCAGTGTATTGAATTTAAAGTACTTGGAAATTGGGTTGAAGTTGTAATTAGGTTTATTAAGGTTAGAGTTGATATAATTATGGACTGAACTATAATTGAAATTTCATTTATTGTGATTGGGGACAGTGTAAATGAAGGTTAGGTTCTAGTTGGAAGGTTTATTAGGATTAGGGTTAGAATAATTGGGAGTTGGGTTATGGTTGAAATGGAGTTTATTGTGGTTGGGGTTGGAATAATTGGGAATTGGGTTGAAATTAGGTTTATTAAGCTTAGGGTTAGAGTAATTAGGGGTTGGGTTATGGTAAATAATTGGGGTAAGGTCATCGTTGAGATGAGTCTATTGAGGTTGGGGTTAGAGTAATTAGGGATTAGGTTATGGTTAAGATTAGGCTTATTGAGGTTGGGGTTGGAATAATTAGGAATGAGGTTATGGTTAAGATTAGGTTTATTGAGGTTGGGGTTAGAGTAATTAGGGATTAGGTGATGGTTAAGATTAGGTTTATTGAGGTTGGGGTTAGAGTAATTAGGGATTAGGTGATGGTTAAGATTAGGTTTATTGAGGTTGGGGTTAGAGTAATTAGGGATTAGGTTATGGTTAAGATTAGGCTTATTGAGGTTGGGGTTGGAATAATTAGGAATGAGGTTATGGTTAAGATTAGGTTTATTGAGGTTGGGGTTAGAGTAATTAGGGATTAGGTGATGGTTAAGATTAGGTTTATTGAGGTTGGGGTTAGAGTAATTAGGGATTAGGTGATGGTTAAGATTAAGGAAACGTGGAACATAAAGGACAAGAGAACTGTCTGCAGCTACATAAACAGGCCCTAATTCAAACTTGGATCGATTTCTCAGCTCCTAAAGCTTGCTACAGAGATGTAGCCATGATTGGTTACAAGGGTTACAAGCTGTGCAATTATGCAGAAAATGTGCCCTTTCATTTGGGTTTCTTAATTTCATGTGGGGTTAGATGCAGTTCCTAACCTAAACAGCAGGTGCCAGCTTTCAGTAAGTCTGGGGTTAGCTTGGGGTTAGATGCAGTTCCTAACCTAAACAGCAGGTGCCAGCTTTCAGTAAGTCTGGGGTTAGCTTGGGGTTAGATGCAGTTCCTAACCTAAACAGCAGGTGCCAGCTTTCAGTAAGTCTGGGGTTAGCTTGGGGTTAGATGCAGTTCCTAACCTAAACAGCAGGTGCCAGCTTTCAGTAAGTCTGGGGTTAGCTTGGGGTTAGATGCAGTTCCTAACCTAAACAGCAGGTGCCAGCTTTCAGTAAGTCTGGGGTTAGCTTGGGGTTAGGCCTTGGATTGGGGGCGTGGTTAGGGTTTTGCTCATAGGTTAAGAGTTAAAACCAGAGGCGGCATTCAAATTAGTGGCATTGAAATGAGACGTATGCTAATCTTTGCTCTCCTATTGGCTGGAGGTAGCAGTATGCAAATGTCTGCTCTCCTATTGGCCGTATGCAAATGTTTGGAATCCCATTGGTTGAAACTCAAACATGTCCTTTTTGCTGGTTTGTAATGTCAATGATGTGTGTTGTATTGTACCACAGGGACTTTTATTTCCTTGGGGATCAGTAAAGCATCCATCAATCCATGTGTATGTCTAACTATTTGCCTACCTTTTATTTATTTATTTCAGCAGGACATGATCCGAGTCAGACTTGGAGCAGAAGATCCGTCCGTGGCCGAGGTGGGCAGCACACGACCCACACATCCACGAGACCACGAACCTATGACACACAACACACACACAAAAAAAACAAAACAAAACATATGATAAGCACAAAAATGCAATAATCGTTCAAGAACACGAATGGTAACCCCTGGTATCAGAATGAGATTCATGGGCCGAGTACGTGGACACACACACACACACACACACACACAGACACAGACACAGACACACACACACACACACACACACACACACAGGCAATTGGCAGTGTGTGTAATGTTAAAAAATAACAATAAAAAATAAAGGAACAGAACAGTAAAGTACCTGAATCGATTGAACAAGATGTGAACAGTTCGGTTGACATTCTTCTGACTTATCAGGTAGCCAAGGTTTGGTATTTTTTGGAATATGAGCTGTTGAAAAACCTGAAATCATACTAAGTGATGTGGCATGACTATTCCAAAAGATGGCAGCAGAGGATCAAAAATGAGCGGTGCCTTAGGATTCCGTCAAGCCGGGAAGTCGAGGCTTCCCAGCTTAAGAGAGAGTACGCACCGAATAGGCCCAATTTAACCCTAGTCTATTCATATGTCACTCATTAATTTGTTAATGTATACATATCATTAATTCATCAATAATTCATGATGCACTCACTATCAGTCGATGTATTAATTCATTGTTAATAAACTGGTAGTTAGGTGTTAGTATATGTTTAGTTATGTACACATGTTGTAAAGTGTTTACCGTCGTGTTCTCAGCGCGCTTGGCTCTTTAAACTTCTCTACGGTGTGTATTCTTGGTTTGCTTGTGGCAAAAAATATTACACAAACGTCCATATCCATACCCAAACATCCTCGAGGACTTCATGTTGACTGTGGCGCCCTCAGGTGTCCCTCTTGTGGTATAACCTTTTTTTCCTTATTCCTTTTTTATTTCATTAATATTACATAGGATATCGATTGATTTTGGGGGTTTCCATTTTAAATTATGTTTTAGGTCAATCAATTATATTGTATAATTTATGGTCAAGGTGGTTAAGGTAGGTCAGGGTTAGAAATATATCTATTGAGGTCGAAGTTGAATTAATTGTAGGTAGGGTGGGTTGTAGTCAGTCTAGTTTTAATCTAAATTGGGGTTAGGATGATGGGTGATTAGATTGCGGTTAAAATTCAGTTTATTTGGGGTCAGGGCTAGGATGATCAAAGATTAGGTTGTAGTAGAGCTTCAGTGTATTGAATTTAAAGTACTTGGAAATTGGGTTGAAGTTGTAATTAGGTTTATTAAGGTTAGAGTTGATATAATTATGGACTGAACTATAATTGAAATTTCATTTATTGTGATTGGGGACAGTGTAAATGAAGGTTAGGTTCTAGTTGGAAGGTTTATTAGGATTAGGGTTAGAATAATTGGGAGTTGGGTTATGGTTGAAATGGAGTTTATTGTGGTTGGGGTTGGAATAATTGGGAATTGGGTTGAAATTAGGTTTATTAAGCTTAGGGTTAGAGTAATTAGGGGTTGGGTCATGGTAAATAATTGGGGTAAGGTCATCGTTGAGATGAGTCTATTGAGGTTGGGGTTAGAGTAATTAGGGATTCGGTTATGGTTAAGATTAGGCTTATTGAGGTTGGGGTTGGAATAATTAGGAATGAGGTTATGGTTAAGATTAGGTTTATTGAGGTTGGGGTTAGAGTAATTAGGGATTAGGTGATGGTTAAGATTAGGTTTATTGAGGTTGGGGTTAGAGTAATTAGGGATTAGGTGATGGTTAAGATTAAGGAAACGTGGAACATAAAGGACAAGAGAACTGTCTGCAGCTACATAAACAGGCCCTAATTCAAACTTGGATCGATTTCTCAGCTCCTAAAGCTTGCTACAGAGATGTAGCCATGATTGGTTACAAGGGTTACAAGCTGTGCAATTATGCAGAAAATGTGCCCTTTCATTTGGGTTTCTTAATTTCATGTGGGGTTAGATGCAGTTCCTAACCTAAACAGCAGGTGCCAGCTTTCAGTAAGTCTGGGGTTAGCTTGGGGTTAGATGCAGTTCCTAACCTAAACAGCAGGTGCCACCTTGCAGTAAGTCTGGGGTTAGCTTGGGGTTAGATGCAGTTCCTAACCTAAACAGCAGGTGCCAGCTTTCAGTAAGTCTGGGGTTAGCTTGGGGTTAGATGCAGTTCCTAACCTAAACAGCAGGTGCCAGCTTTCAGTAAGTCTGGGGTTAGCTTGGGGTTAGATGCAGTTCCTAACCTAAACAGCAGGTGCCACCTTGCAGTAAGTCTGGGGTTAGCTTGGGGTTTGTTTTGTAATGAGGTACAAAAATCGGTTGACATTCTTCTGACTTAAAGATTGGAGCCCAGTAAAAGTAATTAGGCAGTGGGGGTACAAAAAAAGATAGCTGGTGTCGTTGGGGGGGTACGAGGTGGTTCATTCTACCTTGAAAGTCCTACAAACTGGTGCTGTATGACTTCTAAAAGTACATGAGGACGTTGTAACCGAAAACGTCCAGTAGATGGCAGCAGAGGGTTAAAAACGAGCGGTGCGTTTCCAGCTGTGAGCAGGGAGAAGTGGTCGGCTTGAAATGTAGTGTTTCCAATGCAAAGTGAAAGAGCTTTCCAAAATCTGTTCATAAAGTGTGTAAATAATTTCATGTAAAAAGCTCAATCCAGACAAACACAACATACAATGATATTATGTTCATGAAGGATATTCAGAGCTGGTGTCCGAACCCACTGGGATAGACGCCGATTGACTTTTAATTCATTCAAAATGGGATTTCTCAGCTCTTGAGGCTGCTACAGCATAGATGTAGCAACGATTGGTCAGAAGAACAAACTTCAAGCTGTGCACTAACACTGGAAAATGTGCCGTTTCATCGGGTTTCTTATTTCCTTTTCTTAATGTCGATGCAGTTCCGAACATGCCCTGCAGAGGTCAGATCCTTAAGCCGGGAAGCAGCGACCATATGGTGCAAGGTTCCCGGATTAAGAGAATGCGGCCGATCTGACCCTAGTCTACACTCAGTCAAATAATCGGGAAAATTCGAAGAAACGTCGTAGGACCTCCAAAATCGCACAGGGCGTGCAGGTCCAACCTACCAGCGACATATCGGAGCCCCGCGGTCCCGCGTGGAAAGACGGCCGAGATACGGGCCCCCGACGCGTACGCGAGTAGGCCCAAAAAACCACGTTTCGGGGTCCCGCGGCGGAACCGTAGGACGTAGGCGCACCGAAACCGAGCACGTCGGAGGGGGCCCGGCCACGAGCGACATATCGGAGCCCCGTCACCGTGGTCCGAAAGGCGGCCGAGACACGGGCCCCGACGCGTACGCGAGTAGTCGTCAGGCCCCAGACGACGTGCGGAGGTCCCGCGAGGGAACCGGATGTCGTAGGCCCACCGGACCAGAGTACGACGGACCGCGCGTAGGCACGAGCGACATATCGGAGCCCCGTGACCCTGGTCCTAAAGGCGTCCGAGATACGGGAATAATTGGGAATTGGGTTGAAATTAGGTTTATTAAGCTTAGGGTTAGAGTAATTAGGGGTTGGGTTATGGTAAATAATTGGGGTAAGGTCATCGTTGAGATGAGTCTATTGAGGTTGGGGTTAGAATAATTAGGGATTAGGTTATGGTTAAGATTAGGCTTATTGAGGTTGGGGTTGGAATAATTAGAAATGAGGTTATGGTTAAGATTAGGTTTATTGAGGTTGGGGTTAGAGTAATTAGGGATTAGGTGATGGTTAAGATTAGGTTTATTGAGGTTGGGGTTAGAGTAATTAGGGATTAGGTGATGGTTAAGATTAGGTTATGGTTAAGATTAGGTTTATTGAGGTTGGGGTTAGAGTAATTAGGGATTAGGTAATGGTTAAGATTAGGTTTATTGAGGTTGGGGTTAGAGTAATTAGGGATTAGGTTATGGTTAAGATTAGGCTTATTGAGGTTGGGGTTGGAATAATTAGGAATGAGGTTATGGTTAAGATTAGGTTTATTGAGGTTGGGGTTAGAGTAATTAGGGATTAGGTAATGGTTAAGATTAGGTTTATTGAGGTTGGGGTTAGAGTAATTAGGGATTAGGTAATGGTTAAGATTAGGTTTATTGAGGTTGGGGTTAGAATAATTAGGGATTAGGTAATGGTTAAGATTAGGTTTATTGAGGTTGGGGTTAGAATAATTAGGGATTAGGTGATGGTTAAGATTAGGGTTAGGGTTAGGGTTAGGGTTAGGGTTAGGGTTAGGGTTAGGGTTAGGGTTAGGTTAAGAGTTAAAACCAGAGGCGGCATTCAAATTAGTGGCATTGAAATGAGACGTATGCTAATCTTTGCTCTCCTATTGGCTGGAGGTAGCAGTATGCAAATGTCTGCTCTCCTATTGGCCGTATGCAAATGTTTGGAATCCCATTGGTTGAAACTCAAACATGTCCTTTTTGCTGGTTTGTAATGTCAATGATGTGTGTTGTATTGTACCACAGGGACTTTTATTTCCTTGGGGATCAGTAAAGCATCCATCAATCCATGTGTATGTCTAACTATTTGCCTACCTTTTATTTATTTATTTCAGCAGGACATGATCCGAGTCAGACTTGGAGCAGAAGATCCGTCCGTGGCCGAGGTGGGCAGCACACGACCCACACATCCACGAGACCACGAACCTATGACACACAACACACACACAAAAAAAACAAAACAAAACATATGATAAGCACAAAAATGCAATAATCGTTCAAGAACACGAATGGTAACCCCTGGTATCAGAATGAGATTCATGGGCCGAGTACGTGGACACACACACACACACACACACACACACAGACACAGACACAGACACACACACACACACACACACACACACACACACACACAGGCAATTGGCAGTGTGTGTAATGTTAAAAAATAACAATAAAAAATAAAGGAACAGAACAGTAAAGTACCTGAATCGATTGAACAAGATGTGAACAGTTCGGTTGACATTCTTCTGACTTATCAGGTAGCCAAGGTTTGGTATTTTTTGGAATACGAGCTGTTGAAAAACCTGAAATCATACTAAGTGATGTGGCATGACTATTCCAAAAGATGGCAGCAGAGGATCAAAAATGAGCGGTGCCTTAGGATTCCGTCAAGCCGGGAAGTCGAGGCTTCCCAGCTTAAGAGAGAGTACGCACCGAATAGGCCCAATTTAACCCTAGTCTATTCATATGTCACTCATTAATTTGTTAATGTATACATATCATTAATTCATCAATAATTCATGATGCACTCACTATCAGTCGATGTATTAATTCATTGTTAATAAACTGGTAGTTAGGTGTTAGTATATGTTTAGTTATGTACACATGTTGTAAAGTGTTTACCGTCGTGTTCTCAGCGCGCTTGGCTCTTTAAACTTCTCTACGGTGTGTATTCTTGGTTTGCTTGTGGCAAAAAATATTACACAAACGTCCATATCCATACCCAAACATCCTCGAGGACTTCATGTTGACTGTGGCGCCCTCAGGTGTCCCTCTTGTGGTATAACCTTTTTTTCCTTATTCCTTTTTTATTTCATTAATATTACATAGGATATCGATTTATTTTGGGGGTTTCCATTTTAAATTATGTTTTAGGTCAATCAATTATATTGTATAATTTATGGTCAAGGTGGTTAAGGTAGGTCAGGGTTAGAAATATATCTATTGAGGTCGAAGTTGAATTAATTGTAGGTAGGGTGGGTTGTAGTCAGTCTAGTTTTAATCTAAATTGGGGTTAGGATGATGGGTGATTAGATTGCGGTTAAAATTCAGTTTATTTGGGGTCAGGGCTAGGATGATCAAAGATTAGGTTGTAGTAGAGCTTCAGTGTATTGAATTTAAAGTACTTGGAAATTGGGTTGAAGTTGTAATTAGGTTTATTAAGGTTAGAGTTGATATAATTATGGACTGAACTATAATTGAAATTTCATTTATTGTGATTGGGGACAGTGTAAATGAAGGTTAGGTTCTAGTTGGAAGGTTTATTAGGATTAGGGTTAGAATAATTGGGAGTTGGGTTATGGTTGAAATGGAGTTTATTGTGGTTGGGGTTGGAATAATTGGGAATTGGGTTGAAATTAGGTTTATTAAGCTTAGGGTTAGAGTAATTAGGGGTTGGGTTATGGTAAATAATTGGGGTAAGGTCATCGTTGAGATGAGTCTATTGAGGTTGGGGTTAGAGTAATTAGGGATTAGGTTATGGTTAAGATTAGGCTTATTGAGGTTGGGGTTGGAATAATTAGGAATGAGGTTATGGTTAAGATTAGGTTTATTGAGGTTGGGGTTAGAGTAATTAGGGATTAGGTGATGGTTAAGATTAGGTTTATTGAGGTTGGGGTTAGAGTAATTAGGGATTAGGTGATGGTTAAGATTAGGTTTATTGAGGTTGGGGTTAGAGTAATTAGGGATTAGGTTATGGTTAAGATTAGGCTTATTGAGGTTGGGGTTGGAATAATTAGGAATGAGGTTATGGTTAAGATTAGGTTTATTGAGGTTGGGGTTAGAGTAATTAGGGATTAGGTGATGGTTAAGATTAGGTTTATTGAGGTTGGGGTTAGAGTAATTAGGGATTAGGTGATGGTTAAGATTAAGGAAACGTGGAACATAAAGGACAAGAGAACTGTCTGCAGCTACATAAACAGGCCCTAATTCAAACTTGGATCGATTTCTCAGCTCCTAAAGCTTGCTACAGAGATGTAGCCATGATTGGTTACAAGGGTTACAAGCTGTGCAATTATGCAGAAAATGTGCCCTTTCATTTGGGTTTCTTAATTTCATGTGGGGTTAGATGCAGTTCCTAACCTAAACAGCAGGTGCCAGCTTTCAGTAAGTCTGGGGTTAGCTTGGGGTTAGATGCAGTTCCTAACCTAAACAGCAGGTGCCAGCTTTCAGTAAGTCTGGGGTTAGCTTGGGGTTAGATGCAGTTCCTAACCTAAACAGCAGGTGCCAGCTTTCAGTAAGTCTGGGGTTAGCTTGGGGTTAGATGCAGTTCCTAACCTAAACAGCAGGTGCCAGCTTTCAGTAAGTCTGGGGTTAGCTTGGGGTTAGATGCAGTTCCTAACCTAAACAGCAGGTGCCAGCTTTCAGTAAGTCTGGGGTTAGCTTGGGGTTAGGCCTTGGATTGGGGGCGTGGTTAGGGTTTTGCTCATAGGTTAAGAGTTAAAACCAGAGGCGGCATTCAAATTAGTGGCATTGAAATGAGACGTATGCTAATCTTTGCTCTCCTATTGGCTGGAGGTAGCAGTATGCAAATGTCTGCTCTCCTATTGGCCGTATGCAAATGTTTGGAATCCCATTGGTTGAAACTCAAACATGTCCTTTTTGCTGGTTTGTAATGTCAATGATGTGTGTTGTATTGTACCACAGGGACTTTTATTTCCTTGGGGATCAGTAAAGCATCCATCAATCCATGTGTATGTCTAACTATTTGCCTACCTTTTATTTATTTATTTCAGCAGGACATGATCCGAGTCAGACTTGGAGCAGAAGATCCGTCCGTGGCCGAGGTGGGCAGCACACGACCCACACATCCACGAGACCACGAACCTATGACACACAACACACACACAAAAAAAACAAAACAAAACATATGATAAGCACAAAAATGCAATAATCGTTCAAGAACACGAATGGTAACCCCTGGTATCAGAATGAGATTCATGGGCCGAGTACGTGGACACACACACACACACACACACACACAGACACAGACACAGACACACACACACACACACACACACACACACACACAGGCAATTGGCAGTGTGTGTAATGTTAAAAAATAACAATAAAAAATAAAGGAACAGAACAGTAAAGTACCTGAATCGATTGAACAAGATGTGAACAGTTCGGTTGACATTCTTCTGACTTATCAGGTAGCCAAGGTTTGGTATTTTTTGGAATACGAGCTGTTGAAAAACCTGAAATCATACTAAGTGATGTGGCATGACTATTCCAAAAGATGGCAGCAGAGGATCAAAAATGAGCGGTGCCTTAGGATTCCGTCAAGCCGGGAAGTCGAGGCTTCCCAGCTTAAGAGAGAGTACGCACCGAATAGGCCCAATTTAACCCTAGTCTATTCATATGTCACTCATTAATTTGTTAATGTATACATATCATTAATTCATCAATAATTCATGATGCACTCACTATCAGTCGATGTATTAATTCATTGTTAATAAACTGGTAGTTAGGTGTTAGTATATGTTTAGTTATGTACACATGTTGTAAAGTGTTTACCGTCGTGTTCTCAGCGCGCTTGGCTCTTTAAACTTCTCTACGGTGTGTATTCTTGGTTTGCTTGTGGCAAAAAATATTACACAAACGTCCATATCCATACCCAAACATCCTCGAGGACTTCATGTTGACTGTGGCGCCCTCAGGTGTCCCTCTTGTGGTATAACCTTTTTTTCCTTATTCCTTTTTTATTTCATTAATATTACATAGGATATCGATTTATTTTGGGGGTTTCCATTTTAAATTATGTTTTAGGTCAATCAATTATATTGTATAATTTATGGTCAAGGTGGTTAAGGTAGGTCAGGGTTAGAAATATATCTATTGAGGTCGAAGTTGAATTAATTGTAGGTAGGGTGGGTTGTAGTCAGTCTAGTTTTAATCTAAATTGGGGTTAGGATGATGGGTGATTAGATTGCGGTTAAAATTCAGTTTATTTGGGGTCAGGGCTAGGATGATCAAAGATTAGGTTGTAGTAGAGCTTCAGTGTATTGAATTTAAAGTACTTGGAAATTGGGTTGAAGTTGTAATTAGGTTTATTAAGGTTAGAGTTGATATAATTATGGACTGAACTATAATTGAAATTTCATTTATTGTGATTGGGGACAGTGTAAATGAAGGTTAGGTTCTAGTTGGAAGGTTTATTAGGATTAGGGTTAGAATAATTGGGAGTTGGGTTATGGTTGAAATGGAGTTTATTGTGGTTGGGGTTGGAATAATTGGGAATTGGGTTGAAATTAGGTTTATTAAGCTTAGGGTTAGAGTAATTAGGGGTTGGGTTATGGTAAATAATTGGGGTAAGGTCATCGTTGAGATGAGTCTATTGAGGTTGGGGTTAGAGTAATTAGGGATTAGGTTATGGTTAAGATTAGGCTTATTGAGGTTGGGGTTGGAATAATTAGGAATGAGGTTATGGTTAAGATTAGGTTTATTGAGGTTGGGGTTAGAGTAATTAGGGATTAGGTGATGGTTAAGATTAGGTTTATTGAGGTTGGGGTTAGAGTAATTAGGGATTAGGTGATGGTTAAGATTAGGTTTATTGAGGTTGGGGTTAGAGTAATTAGGGATTAGGTTATGGTTAAGATTAGGCTTATTGAGGTTGGGGTTGGAATAATTAGGAATGAGGTTATGGTTAAGATTAGGTTTATTGAGGTTGGGGTTAGAGTAATTAGGGATTAGGTGATGGTTAAGATTAGGTTTATTGAGGTTGGGGTTAGAGTAATTAGGGATTAGGTGATGGTTAAGATTAAGGAAACGTGGAACATAAAGGACAAGAGAACTGTCTGCAGCTACATAAACAGGCCCTAATTCAAACTTGGATCGATTTCTCAGCTCCTAAAGCTTGCTACAGAGATGTAGCCATGATTGGTTACAAGGGTTACAAGCTGTGCAATTATGCAGAAAATGTGCCCTTTCATTTGGGTTTCTTAATTTCATGTGGGGTTAGATGCAGTTCCTAACCTAAACAGCAGGTGCCAGCTTTCAGTAAGTCTGGGGTTAGCTTGGGGTTAGATGCAGTTCCTAACCTAAACAGCAGGTGCCAGCTTTCAGTAAGTCTGGGGTTAGCTTGGGGTTAGATGCAGTTCCTAACCTAAACAGCAGGTGCCAGCTTTCAGTAAGTCTGGGGTTAGCTTGGGGTTAGATGCAGTTCCTAACCTAAACAGCAGGTGCCAGCTTTCAGTAAGTCTGGGGTTAGCTTGGGGTTAGATGCAGTTCCTAACCTAAACAGCAGGTGCCAGCTTTCAGTAAGTCTGGGGTTAGCTTGGGGTTAGGCCTTGGATTGGGGGCGTGGTTAGGGTTTTGCTCATAGGTTAAGAGTTAAAACCAGAGGCGGCATTCAAATTAGTGGCATTGAAATGAGACGTATGCTAATCTTTGCTCTCCTATTGGCTGGAGGTAGCAGTATGCAAATGTCTGCTCTCCTATTGGCCGTATGCAAATGTTTGGAATCCCATTGGTTGAAACTCAAACATGTCCTTTTTGCTGGTTTGTAATGTCAATGATGTGTGTTGTATTGTACCACAGGGACTTTTCTTTCCTTGGGGATCAGTAAAGCATCCATCAATCCATGTGTATGTCTAACTATTTGCCTACCTTTTATTTATTTATTTCAGCAGGACATGATCCGAGTCAGACTTGGAGCAGAAGATCCGTCCGTGGCCGAGGTGGGCAGCACACGACCCACACATCCACGAGACCACGAACCTATGACACACAACACACACACAAAAAAAACAAAACAAAACATATGATAAGCACAAAAATGCAATAATCGTTCAAGAACACGAATGGTAACCCCTGGTATCAGAATGAGATTCATGGGCCGAGTACGTGGACACACACACACACACACACACACACAGACACAGACACAGACACACACACACACACACACACACACACACAGGCAATTGGCAGTGTGTGTAATGTTAAAAAATAACAATAAAAAATAAAGGAACAGAACAGTAAAGTACCTGAATCGATTGAACAAGATGTGAACAGTTCGGTTGACATTCTTCTGACTTATCAGGTAGCCAAGGTTTGGTATTTTTTGGAATATGAGCTGTTGAAAAACCTGAAATCATACTAAGTGATGTGGCATGACTATTCCAAAAGATGGCAGCAGAGGATCAAAAATGAGCGGTGCCTTAGGATTCCGTCAAGCCGGGAAGTCGAGGCTTCCCAGCTTAAGAGAGAGTACGCACCGAATAGGCCCAATTTAACCCTAGTCTATTCATATGTCACTCATTAATTTGTTAATGTATACATATCATTAATTCATCAATAATTCATGATGCACTCACTATCAGTCGATGTATTAATTCATTGTTAATAAACTGGTAGTTAGGTGTTAGTATATGTTTAGTTATGTACACATGTTGTAAAGTGTTTACCGTCGTGTTCTCAGCGCGCTTGGCTCTTTAAACTTCTCTACGGTGTGTATTCTTGGTTTGCTTGTGGCAAAAAATATTACACAAACGTCCATATCCATACCCAAACATCCTCGAGGACTTCATGTTGACTGTGGCGCCCTCAGGTGTCCCTCTTGTGGTATAACCTTTTTTTCCTTATTCCTTTTTTATTTCATTAATATTACATAGGATATCGATTGATTTTGGGGGTTTCCATTTTAAATTATGTTTTAGGTCAATCAATTATATTGTATAATTTATGGTCAAGGTGGTTAAGGTAGGTCAGGGTTAGAAATATATCTATTGAGGTCGAAGTTGAATTAATTGTAGGTAGGGTGGGTTGTAGTCAGTCTAGTTTTAATCTAAATTGGGGTTAGGATGATGGGTGATTAGATTGCGGTTAAAATTCAGTTTATTTGGGGTCAGGGCTAGGATGATCAAAGATTAGGTTGTAGTAGAGCTTCAGTGTATTGAATTTAAAGTACTTGGAAATTGGGTTGAAGTTGTAATTAGGTTTATTAAGGTTAGAGTTGATATAATTATGGACTGAACTATAATTGAAATTTCATTTATTGTGATTGGGGACAGTGTAAATGAAGGTTAGGTTCTAGTTGGAAGGTTTATTAGGATTAGGGTTAGAATAATTGGGAGTTGGGTTATGGTTGAAATGGAGTTTATTGTGGTTGGGGTTGGAATAATTGGGAATTGGGTTGAAATTAGGTTTATTAAGCTTAGGGTTAGAGTAATTAGGGGTTGGGTCATGGTAAATAATTGGGGTAAGGTCATCGTTGAGATGAGTCTATTGAGGTTGGGGTTAGAGTAATTAGGGATTCGGTTATGGTTAAGATTAGGCTTATTGAGGTTGGGGTTGGAATAATTAGGAATGAGGTTATGGTTAAGATTAGGTTTATTGAGGTTGGGGTTAGAGTAATTAGGGATTAGGTGATGGTTAAGATTAGGTTTATTGAGGTTGGGGTTAGAGTAATTAGGGATTAGGTGATGGTTAAGATTAAGGAAACGTGGAACATAAAGGACAAGAGAACTGTCTGCAGCTACATAAACAGGCCCTAATTCAAACTTGGATCGATTTCTCAGCTCCTAAAGCTTGCTACAGAGATGTAGCCATGATTGGTTACAAGGGTTACAAGCTGTGCAATTATGCAGAAAATGTGCCCTTTCATTTGGGTTTCTTAATTTCATGTGGGGTTAGATGCAGTTCCTAACCTAAACAGCAGGTGCCAGCTTTCAGTAAGTCTGGGGTTAGCTTGGGGTTAGATGCAGTTCCTAACCTAAACAGCAGGTGCCACCTTGCAGTAAGTCTGGGGTTAGCTTGGGGTTAGATGCAGTTCCTAACCTAAACAGCAGGTGCCAGCTTTCAGTAAGTCTGGGGTTAGCTTGGGGTTAGATGCAGTTCCTAACCTAAACAGCAGGTGCCAGCTTTCAGTAAGTCTGGGGTTAGCTTGGGGTTAGATGCAGTTCCTAACCTAAACAGCAGGTGCCACCTTGCAGTAAGTCTGGGGTTAGCTTGGGGTTTGTTTTGTAATGAGGTACAAAAATCGGTTGACATTCTTCTGACTTAAAGATTGGAGCCCAGTAAAAGTAATTAGGCAGTGGGGGTACAAAAAAAGATAGCTGGTGTCGTTGGGGGGGTACGAGGTGGTTCATTCTACCTTGAAAGTCCTACAAACTGGTGCTGTATGACTTCTAAAAGTACATGAGGACGTTGTAACCGAAAACGTCCAGTAGATGGCAGCAGAGGGTTAAAAACGAGCGGTGCGTTTCCAGCTGTGAGCAGGGAGAAGTGGTCGGCTTGAAATGTAGTGTTTCCAATGCAAAGTGAAAGAGCTTTCCAAAATCTGTTCATAAAGTGTGTAAATAATTTCATGTAAAAAGCTCAATCCAGACAAACACAACATACAATGATATTATGTTCATGAAGGATATTCAGAGCTGGTGTCCGAACCCACTGGGATAGACGCCGATTGACTTTTAATTCATTCAAAATGGGATTTCTCAGCTCTTGAGGCTGCTACAGCATAGATGTAGCAACGATTGGTCAGAAGAACAAACTTCAAGCTGTGCACTAACACTGGAAAATGTGCCGTTTCATCGGGTTTCTTATTTCCTTTTCTTAATGTCGATGCAGTTCCGAACATGCCCTGCAGAGGTCAGATCCTTAAGCCGGGAAGCAGCGACCATATGGTGCAAGGTTCCCGGATTAAGAGAATGCGGCCGATCTGACCCTAGTCTACACTCAGTCAAATAATCGGGAAAATTCGAAGAAACGTCGTAGGACCTCCAAAATCGCACAGGGCGTGCAGGTCCAACCTACCAGCGACATATCGGAGCCCCGCGGTCCCGCGTGGAAAGACGGCCGAGATACGGGCCCCCGACGCGTACGCGAGTAGGCCCAAAAAACCACGTTTCGGGGTCCCGCGGCGGAACCGTAGGACGTAGGCGCACCGAAACCGAGCACGTCGGAGGGGGCCCGGCCACGAGCGACATATCGGAGCCCCGTCACCGTGGTCCGAAAGGCGGCCGAGACACGGGCCCCGACGCGTACGCGAGTAGTCGTCAGGCCCCAGACGACGTGCGGAGGTCCCGCGAGGGAACCGGATGTCGTAGGCCCACCGGACCAGAGTACGACGGACCGCGCGTAGGCACGAGCGACATATCGGAGCCCCGTGACCCTGGTCCTAAAGGCGTCCGAGATACGGGAATAATTGGGAATTGGGTTGAAATTAGGTTTATTAAGCTTAGGGTTAGAGTAATTAGGGGTTGGGTTATGGTAAATAATTGGGGTAAGGTCATCGTTGAGATGAGTCTATTGAGGTTGGGGTTAGAATAATTAGGGATTAGGTTATGGTTAAGATTAGGCTTATTGAGGTTGGGGTTGGAATAATTAGAAATGAGGTTATGGTTAAGATTAGGTTTATTGAGGTTGGGGTTAGAGTAATTAGGGATTAGGTGATGGTTAAGATTAGGTTTATTGAGGTTGGGGTTAGAGTAATTAGGGATTAGGTGATGGTTAAGATTAGGTTATGGTTAAGATTAGGTTTATTGAGGTTGGGGTTAGAGTAATTAGGGATTAGGTAATGGTTAAGATTAGGTTTATTGAGGTTGGGGTTAGAGTAATTAGGGATTAGGTTATGGTTAAGATTAGGCTTATTGAGGTTGGGGTTGGAATAATTAGGAATGAGGTTATGGTTAAGATTAGGTTTATTGAGGTTGGGGTTAGAGTAATTAGGGATTAGGTAATGGTTAAGATTAGGTTTATTGAGGTTGGGGTTAGAGTAATTAGGGATTAGGTAATGGTTAAGATTAGGTTTATTGAGGTTGGGGTTAGAATAATTAGGGATTAGGTAATGGTTAAGATTAGGTTTATTGAGGTTGGGGTTAGAATAATTAGGGATTAGGTGATGGTTAAGATTAGGGTTAGGGTTAGGGTTAGGGTTAGGGTTAGGGTTAGGGTTAGGGTTAGGGTTAGGTTAAGAGTTAAAACCAGAGGCGGCATTCAAATTAGTGGCATTGAAATGAGACGTATGCTAATCTTTGCTCTCCTATTGGCTGGAGGTAGCAGTATGCAAATGTCTGCTCTCCTATTGGCCGTATGCAAATGTTTGGAATCCCATTGGTTGAAACTCAAACATGTCCTTTTTGCTGGTTTGTAATGTCAATGATGTGTGTTGTATTGTACCACAGGGACTTTTATTTCCTTGGGGATCAGTAAAGCATCCATCAATCCATGTGTATGTCTAACTATTTGCCTACCTTTTATTTATTTATTTCAGCAGGACATGATCCGAGTCAGACTTGGAGCAGAAGATCCGTCCGTGGCCGAGGTGGGCAGCACACGACCCACACATCCACGAGACCACGAACCTATGACACACAACACACACACAAAAAAAACAAAACAAAACATATGATAAGCACAAAAATGCAATAATCGTTCAAGAACACGAATGGTAACCCCTGGTATCAGAATGAGATTCATGGGCCGAGTACGTGGACACACACACACACACACACACACACAGACACAGACACAGACACACACACACACACACACACACACACACACACACACACACACAGGCAATTGGCAGTGTGTGTAATGTTAAAAAATAACAATAAAAAATAAAGGAACAGAACAGTAAAGTACCTGAATCGATTGAACAAGATGTGAACAGTTCGGTTGACATTCTTCTGACTTATCAGGTAGCCAAGGTTTGGTATTTTTTGGAATACGAGCTGTTGAAAAACCTGAAATCATACTAAGTGATGTGGCATGACTATTCCAAAAGATGGCAGCAGAGGATCAAAAATGAGCGGTGCCTTAGGATTCCGTCAAGCCGGGAAGTCGAGGCTTCCCAGCTTAAGAGAGAGTACGCACCGAATAGGCCCAATTTAACCCTAGTCTATTCATATGTCACTCATTAATTTGTTAATGTATACATATCATTAATTCATCAATAATTCATGATGCACTCACTATCAGTCGATGTATTAATTCATTGTTAATAAACTGGTAGTTAGGTGTTAGTATATGTTTAGTTATGTACACATGTTGTAAAGTGTTTACCGTCGTGTTCTCAGCGCGCTTGGCTCTTTAAACTTCTCTACGGTGTGTATTCTTGGTTTGCTTGTGGCAAAAAATATTACACAAACGTCCATATCCATACCCAAACATCCTCGAGGACTTCATGTTGACTGTGGCGCCCTCAGGTGTCCCTCTTGTGGTATAACCTTTTTTTCCTTATTCCTTTTTTATTTCATTAATATTACATAGGATATCGATTGATTTTGGGGGTTTCCATTTTAAATTATGTTTTAGGTCAATCAATTATATTGTATAATTTATGGTCAAGGTGGTTAAGGTAGGTCAGGGTTAGAAATATATCTATTGAGGTCGAAGTTGAATTAATTGTAGGTAGGGTGGGTTGTAGTCAGTCTAGTTTTAATCTAAATTGGGGTTAGGATGATGGGTGATTAGATTGCGGTTAAAATTCAGTTTATTTGGGGTCAGGGCTAGGATGATCAAAGATTAGGTTGTAGTAGAGCTTCAGTGTATTGAATTTAAAGTACTTGGAAATTGGGTTGAAGTTGTAATTAGGTTTATTAAGGTTAGAGTTGATATAATTATGGACTGAACTATAATTGAAATTTCATTTATTGTGATTGGGGACAGTGTAAATGAAGGTTAGGTTCTAGTTGGAAGGTTTATTAGGATTAGGGTTAGAATAATTGGGAGTTGGGTTATGGTTGAAATGGAGTTTATTGTGGTTGGGGTTGGAATAATTGGGAATTGGGTTGAAATTAGGTTTATTAAGCTTAGGGTTAGAGTAATTAGGGGTTGGGTTATGGTAAATAATTGGGGTAAGGTCATCGTTGAGATGAGTCTATTGAGGTTGGGGTTAGAGTAATTAGGGATTAGGTTATGGTTAAGATTAGGCTTATTGAGGTTGGGGTTGGAATAATTAGGAATGAGGTTATGGTTAAGATTAGGTTTATTGAGGTTGGGGTTAGAGTAATTAGGGATTAGGTGATGGTTAAGATTAGGTTTATTGAGGTTGGGGTTAGAGTAATTAGGGATTAGGTGATGGTTAAGATTAGGTTTATTGAGGTTGGGGTTAGAGTAATTAGGGATTAGGTTATGGTTAAGATTAGGCTTATTGAGGTTGGGGTTGGAATAATTAGGAATGAGGTTATGGTTAAGATTAGGTTTATTGAGGTTGGGGTTAGAGTAATTAGGGATTAGGTGATGGTTAAGATTAGGTTTATTGAGGTTGGGGTTAGAGTAATTAGGGATTAGGTGATGGTTAAGATTAAGGAAACGTGGAACATAAAGGACAAGAGAACTGTCTGCAGCTACATAAACAGGCCCTAATTCAAACTTGGATCGATTTCTCAGCTCCTAAAGCTTGCTACAGAGATGTAGCCATGATTGGTTACAAGGGTTACAAGCTGTGCAATTATGCAGAAAATGTGCCCTTTCATTTGGGTTTCTTAATTTCATGTGGGGTTAGATGCAGTTCCTAACCTAAACAGCAGGTGCCAGCTTTCAGTAAGTCTGGGGTTAGCTTGGGGTTAGATGCAGTTCCTAACCTAAACAGCAGGTGCCAGCTTTCAGTAAGTCTGGGGTTAGCTTGGGGTTAGATGCAGTTCCTAACCTAAACAGCAGGTGCCAGCTTTCAGTAAGTCTGGGGTTAGCTTGGGGTTAGATGCAGTTCCTAACCTAAACAGCAGGTGCCAGCTTTCAGTAAGTCTGGGGTTAGCTTGGGGTTAGATGCAGTTCCTAACCTAAACAGCAGGTGCCAGCTTTCAGTAAGTCTGGGGTTAGCTTGGGGTTAGGCCTTGGATTGGGGGCGTGGTTAGGGTTTTGCTCATAGGTTAAGAGTTAAAACCAGAGGCGGCATTCAAATTAGTGGCATTGAAATGAGACGTATGCTAATCTTTGCTCTCCTATTGGCTGGAGGTAGCAGTATGCAAATGTCTGCTCTCCTATTGGCCGTATGCAAATGTTTGGAATCCCATTGGTTGAAACTCAAACATGTCCTTTTTGCTGGTTTGTAATGTCAATGATGTGTGTTGTATTGTACCACAGGGACTTTTATTTCCTTGGGGATCAGTAAAGCATCCATCAATCCATGTGTATGTCTAACTATTTGCCTACCTTTTATTTATTTATTTCAGCAGGACATGATCCGAGTCAGACTTGGAGCAGAAGATCCGTCCGTGGCCGAGGTGGGCAGCACACGACCCACACATCCACGAGACCACGAACCTATGACACACAACACACACACAAAAAAAACAAAACAAAACATATGATAAGCACAAAAATGCAATAATCGTTCAAGAACACGAATGGTAACCCCTGGTATCAGAATGAGATTCATGGGCCGAGTACGTGGACACACACACACACACACACACACACAGACACAGACACAGACACACACACACACACACACACACACACACAGGCAATTGGCAGTGTGTGTAATGTTAAAAAATAACAATAAAAAATAAAGGAACAGAACAGTAAAGTACCTGAATCGATTGAACAAGATGTGAACAGTTCGGTTGACATTCTTCTGACTTATCAGGTAGCCAAGGTTTGGTATTTTTTGGAATATGAGCTGTTGAAAAACCTGAAATCATACTAAGTGATGTGGCATGACTATTCCAAAAGATGGCAGCAGAGGATCAAAAATGAGCGGTGCCTTAGGATTCCGTCAAGCCGGGAAGTCGAGGCTTCCCAGCTTAAGAGAGAGTACGCACCGAATAGGCCCAATTTAACCCTAGTCTATTCATATGTCACTCATTAATTTGTTAATGTATACATATCATTAATTCATCAATAATTCATGATGCACTCACTATCAGTCGATGTATTAATTCATTGTTAATAAACTGGTAGTTAGGTGTTAGTATATGTTTAGTTATGTACACATGTTGTAAAGTGTTTACCGTCGTGTTCTCAGCGCGCTTGGCTCTTTAAACTTCTCTACGGTGTGTATTCTTGGTTTGCTTGTGGCAAAAAATATTACACAAACGTCCATATCCATACCCAAACATCCTCGAGGACTTCATGTTGACTGTGGCGCCCTCAGGTGTCCCTCTTGTGGTATAACCTTTTTTTCCTTATTCCTTTTTTATTTCATTAATATTACATAGGATATCGATTGATTTTGGGGGTTTCCATTTTAAATTATGTTTTAGGTCAATCAATTATATTGTATAATTTATGGTCAAGGTGGTTAAGGTAGGTCAGGGTTAGAAATATATCTATTGAGGTCGAAGTTGAATTAATTGTAGGTAGGGTGGGTTGTAGTCAGTCTAGTTTTAATCTAAATTGGGGTTAGGATGATGGGTGATTAGATTGCGGTTAAAATTCAGTTTATTTGGGGTCAGGGCTAGGATGATCAAAGATTAGGTTGTAGTAGAGCTTCAGTGTATTGAATTTAAAGTACTTGGAAATTGGGTTGAAGTTGTAATTAGGTTTATTAAGGTTAGAGTTGATATAATTATGGACTGAACTATAATTGAAATTTCATTTATTGTGATTGGGGACAGTGTAAATGAAGGTTAGGTTCTAGTTGGAAGGTTTATTAGGATTAGGGTTAGAATAATTGGGAGTTGGGTTATGGTTGAAATGGAGTTTATTGTGGTTGGGGTTGGAATAATTGGGAATTGGGTTGAAATTAGGTTTATTAAGCTTAGGGTTAGAGTAATTAGGGGTTGGGTCATGGTAAATAATTGGGGTAAGGTCATCGTTGAGATGAGTCTATTGAGGTTGGGGTTAGAGTAATTAGGGATTCGGTTATGGTTAAGATTAGGCTTATTGAGGTTGGGGTTGGAATAATTAGGAATGAGGTTATGGTTAAGATTAGGTTTATTGAGGTTGGGGTTAGAGTAATTAGGGATTAGGTGATGGTTAAGATTAGGTTTATTGAGGTTGGGGTTAGAGTAATTAGGGATTAGGTGATGGTTAAGATTAAGGAAACGTGGAACATAAAGGACAAGAGAACTGTCTGCAGCTACATAAACAGGCCCTAATTCAAACTTGGATCGATTTCTCAGCTCCTAAAGCTTGCTACAGAGATGTAGCCATGATTGGTTACAAGGGTTACAAGCTGTGCAATTATGCAGAAAATGTGCCCTTTCATTTGGGTTTCTTAATTTCATGTGGGGTTAGATGCAGTTCCTAACCTAAACAGCAGGTGCCAGCTTTCAGTAAGTCTGGGGTTAGCTTGGGGTTAGATGCAGTTCCTAACCTAAACAGCAGGTGCCACCTTGCAGTAAGTCTGGGGTTAGCTTGGGGTTAGATGCAGTTCCTAACCTAAACAGCAGGTGCCAGCTTTCAGTAAGTCTGGGGTTAGCTTGGGGTTAGATGCAGTTCCTAACCTAAACAGCAGGTGCCAGCTTTCAGTAAGTCTGGGGTTAGCTTGGGGTTAGATGCAGTTCCTAACCTAAACAGCAGGTGCCACCTTGCAGTAAGTCTGGGGTTAGCTTGGGGTTTGTTTTGTAATGAGGTACAAAAATCGGTTGACATTCTTCTGACTTAAAGATTGGAGCCCAGTAAAAGTAATTAGGCAGTGGGGGTACAAAAAAAGATAGCTGGTGTCGTTGGGGGGGTACGAGGTGGTTCATTCTACCTTGAAAGTCCTACAAACTGGTGCTGTATGACTTCTAAAAGTACATGAGGACGTTGTAACCGAAAACGTCCAGTAGATGGCAGCAGAGGGTTAAAAACGAGCGGTGCGTTTCCAGCTGTGAGCAGGGAGAAGTGGTCGGCTTGAAATGTAGTGTTTCCAATGCAAAGTGAAAGAGCTTTCCAAAATCTGTTCATAAAGTGTGTAAATAATTTCATGTAAAAAGCTCAATCCAGACAAACACAACATACAATGATATTATGTTCATGAAGGATATTCAGAGCTGGTGTCCGAACCCACTGGGATAGACGCCGATTGACTTTTAATTCATTCAAAATGGGATTTCTCAGCTCTTGAGGCTGCTACAGCATAGATGTAGCAACGATTGGTCAGAAGAACAAACTTCAAGCTGTGCACTAACACTGGAAAATGTGCCGTTTCATCGGGTTTCTTATTTCCTTTTCTTAATGTCGATGCAGTTCCGAACATGCCCTGCAGAGGTCAGATCCTTAAGCCGGGAAGCAGCGACCATATGGTGCAAGGTTCCCGGATTAAGAGAATGCGGCCGATCTGACCCTAGTCTACACTCAGTCAAATAATCGGGAAAATTCGAAGAAACGTCGTAGGACCTCCAAAATCGCACAGGGCGTGCAGGTCCAACCTACCAGCGACATATCGGAGCCCCGCGGTCCCGCGTGGAAAGACGGCCGAGATACGGGCCCCCGACGCGTACGCGAGTAGGCCCAAAAAACCACGTTTCGGGGTCCCGCGGCGGAACCGTAGGACGTAGGCGCACCGAAACCGAGCACGTCGGAGGGGGCCCGGCCACGAGCGACATATCGGAGCCCCGTCACCGTGGTCCGAAAGGCGGCCGAGACACGGGCCCCGACGCGTACGCGAGTAGTCGTCAGGCCCCAGACGACGTGCGGAGGTCCCGCGAGGGAACCGGATGTCGTAGGCCCACCGGACCAGAGTACGACGGACCGCGCGTAGGCACGAGCGACATATCGGAGCCCCGTGACCCTGGTCCTAAAGGCGTCCGAGATACGGGAATAATTGGGAATTGGGTTGAAATTAGGTTTATTAAGCTTAGGGTTAGAGTAATTAGGGGTTGGGTTATGGTAAATAATTGGGGTAAGGTCATCGTTGAGATGAGTCTATTGAGGTTGGGGTTAGAATAATTAGGGATTAGGTTATGGTTAAGATTAGGCTTATTGAGGTTGGGGTTGGAATAATTAGAAATGAGGTTATGGTTAAGATTAGGTTTATTGAGGTTGGGGTTAGAGTAATTAGGGATTAGGTGATGGTTAAGATTAGGTTTATTGAGGTTGGGGTTAGAGTAATTAGGGATTAGGTGATGGTTAAGATTAGGTTATGGTTAAGATTAGGTTTATTGAGGTTGGGGTTAGAGTAATTAGGGATTAGGTAATGGTTAAGATTAGGTTTATTGAGGTTGGGGTTAGAGTAATTAGGGATTAGGTTATGGTTAAGATTAGGCTTATTGAGGTTGGGGTTGGAATAATTAGGAATGAGGTTATGGTTAAGATTAGGTTTATTGAGGTTGGGGTTAGAGTAATTAGGGATTAGGTAATGGTTAAGATTAGGTTTATTGAGGTTGGGGTTAGAGTAATTAGGGATTAGGTAATGGTTAAGATTAGGTTTATTGAGGTTGGGGTTAGAATAATTAGGGATTAGGTAATGGTTAAGATTAGGTTTATTGAGGTTGGGGTTAGAATAATTAGGGATTAGGTTATGGTTAAAATTAAGGAAACGTGGAACATAAAGGACAAGAGAACTGTCTGCAGCTACATAAACAGGCCCTAATTCAAACTTGGATCGATTTCTCAGCTCCTAAAGCTTGCTACAGAGATGTAGCCATGATTGGTTACAAGGGTTACAAGCTGTGCAATTATGCAGAAAATGTGCCCTTTCATTTGGGTTTCTTAATTTCATGTGGGGTTAGATGCAGTTCCTAACCTAAACAGCAGGTGCCAGCTTTCAGTAAGTCTGGGGTTAGCTTGGGGTTAGATGCAGTTCCTAACCTAAACAGCAGGTGCCACCTTGCAGTAAGTCTGGGGTTAGCTTGGGGTTAGGCCTTGGATTGGGGGCGTGGTTAGGGTTTTGCTCATAGGTTAAGAGTTAAAACCAGAGGCGGCATTCAAATTAGTGGCATTGAAATGAGACGTATGCTAATCTTTGCTCTCCTATTGGCTGGAGGTAGCAGTATGCAAATGTCTGCTCTCCTATTGGCCGTATGCAAATGTTTGGAATCCCATTGGTTGAAACTCAAACATGTCCTTTTTGCTGGTTTGTAATGTCAATGATGTGTGTTGTATTGTACCACAGGGACTTTTATTTCCTTGGGGATCAGTAAAGCATCCATCAATCCATGTGTATGTCTAACTATTTGCCTACCTTTTATTTATTTATTTCAGCAGGACATGATCCGAGTCAGACTTGGAGCAGAAGATCCGTCCGTGGCCGAGGTGGGCAGCACACGACCCACACATCCACGAGACCACGAACCTATGACACACAACACACACACAAAAAAAACAAAACAAAACATATGATAAGCACAAAAATGCAATAATCGTTCAAGAACACGAATGGTAACCCCTGGTATCAGAATGAGATTCATGGGCCGAGTACGTGGACACACACACACACACACACACACACAGACACAGACACAGACACACACACACACACACACACACACACACACACACACAGGCAATTGGCAGTGTGTGTAATGTTAAAAAATAACAATAAAAAATAAAGGAACAGAACAGTAAAGTACCTGAATCGATTGAACAAGATGTGAACAGTTCGGTTGACATTCTTCTGACTTATCAGGTAGCCAAGGTTTGGTATTTTTTGGAATACGAGCTGTTGAAAAACCTGAAATCATACTAAGTGATGTGGCATGACTATTCCAAAAGATGGCAGCAGAGGATCAAAAATGAGCGGTGCCTTAGGATTCCGTCAAGCCGGGAAGTCGAGGCTTCCCAGCTTAAGAGAGAGTACGCACCGAATAGGCCCAATTTAACCCTAGTCTATTCATATGTCACTCATTAATTTGTTAATGTATACATATCATTAATTCATCAATAATTCATGATGCACTCACTATCAGTCGATGTATTAATTCATTGTTAATAAACTGGTAGTTAGGTGTTAGTATATGTTTAGTTATGTACACATGTTGTAAAGTGTTTACCGTCGTGTTCTCAGCGCGCTTGGCTCTTTAAACTTCTCTACGGTGTGTATTCTTGGTTTGCTTGTGGCAAAAAATATTACACAAACGTCCATATCCATACCCAAACATCCTCGAGGACTTCATGTTGACTGTGGCGCCCTCAGGTGTCCCTCTTGTGGTATAACCTTTTTTTCCTTATTCCTTTTTTATTTCATTAATATTACATAGGATATCGATTGATTTTGGGGGTTTCCATTTTAAATTATGTTTTAGGTCAATCAATTATATTGTATAATTTATGGTCAAGGTGGTTAAGGTAGGTCAGGGTTAGAAATATATCTATTGAGGTCGAAGTTGAATTAATTGTAGGTAGGGTGGGTTGTAGTCAGTCTAGTTTTAATCTAAATTGGGGTTAGGATGATGGGTGATTAGATTGCGGTTAAAATTCAGTTTATTTGGGGTCAGGGCTAGGATGATCAAAGATTAGGTTGTAGTAGAGCTTCAGTGTATTGAATTTAAAGTACTTGGAAATTGGGTTGAAGTTGTAATTAGGTTTATTAAGGTTAGAGTTGATATAATTATGGACTGAACTATAATTGAAATTTCATTTATTGTGATTGGGGACAGTGTAAATGAAGGTTAGGTTCTAGTTGGAAGGTTTATTAGGATTAGGGTTAGAATAATTGGGAGTTGGGTTATGGTTGAAATGGAGTTTATTGTGGTTGGGGTTGGAATAATTGGGAATTGGGTTGAAATTAGGTTTATTAAGCTTAGGGTTAGAGTAATTAGGGGTTGGGTTATGGTAAATAATTGGGGTAAGGTCATCGTTGAGATGAGTCTATTGAGGTTGGGGTTAGAGTAATTAGGGATTAGGTTATGGTTAAGATTAGGCTTATTGAGGTTGGGGTTGGAATAATTAGGAATGAGGTTATGGTTAAGATTAGGTTTATTGAGGTTGGGGTTAGAGTAATTAGGGATTAGGTGATGGTTAAGATTAGGTTTATTGAGGTTGGGGTTAGAGTAATTAGGGATTAGGTGATGGTTAAGATTAGGTTTATTGAGGTTGGGGTTAGAGTAATTAGGGATTAGGTTATGGTTAAGATTAGGCTTATTGAGGTTGGGGTTGGAATAATTAGGAATGAGGTTATGGTTAAGATTAGGTTTATTGAGGTTGGGGTTAGAGTAATTAGGGATTAGGTGATGGTTAAGATTAGGTTTATTGAGGTTGGGGTTAGAGTAATTAGGGATTAGGTGATGGTTAAGATTAAGGAAACGTGGAACATAAAGGACAAGAGAACTGTCTGCAGCTACATAAACAGGCCCTAATTCAAACTTGGATCGATTTCTCAGCTCCTAAAGCTTGCTACAGAGATGTAGCCATGATTGGTTACAAGGGTTACAAGCTGTGCAATTATGCAGAAAATGTGCCCTTTCATTTGGGTTTCTTAATTTCATGTGGGGTTAGATGCAGTTCCTAACCTAAACAGCAGGTGCCAGCTTTCAGTAAGTCTGGGGTTAGCTTGGGGTTAGATGCAGTTCCTAACCTAAACAGCAGGTGCCAGCTTTCAGTAAGTCTGGGGTTAGCTTGGGGTTAGATGCAGTTCCTAACCTAAACAGCAGGTGCCAGCTTTCAGTAAGTCTGGGGTTAGCTTGGGGTTAGATGCAGTTCCTAACCTAAACAGCAGGTGCCAGCTTTCAGTAAGTCTGGGGTTAGCTTGGGGTTAGATGCAGTTCCTAACCTAAACAGCAGGTGCCAGCTTTCAGTAAGTCTGGGGTTAGCTTGGGGTTAGGCCTTGGATTGGGGGCGTGGTTAGGGTTTTGCTCATAGGTTAAGAGTTAAAACCAGAGGCGGCATTCAAATTAGTGGCATTGAAATGAGACGTATGCTAATCTTTGCTCTCCTATTGGCTGGAGGTAGCAGTATGCAAATGTCTGCTCTCCTATTGGCCGTATGCAAATGTTTGGAATCCCATTGGTTGAAACTCAAACATGTCCTTTTTGCTGGTTTGTAATGTCAATGATGTGTGTTGTATTGTACCACAGGGACTTTTATTTCCTTGGGGATCAGTAAAGCATCCATCAATCCATGTGTATGTCTAACTATTTGCCTACCTTTTATTTATTTATTTCAGCAGGACATGATCCGAGTCAGACTTGGAGCAGAAGATCCGTCCGTGGCCGAGGTGGGCAGCACACGACCCACACATCCACGAGACCACGAACCTATGACACACAACACACACACAAAAAAAACAAAACAAAACATATGATAAGCACAAAAATGCAATAATCGTTCAAGAACACGAATGGTAACCCCTGGTATCAGAATGAGATTCATGGGCCGAGTACGTGGACACACACACACACACACACACACACAGACACAGACACAGACACACACACACACACACACACACACACACAGGCAATTGGCAGTGTGTGTAATGTTAAAAAATAACAATAAAAAATAAAGGAACAGAACAGTAAAGTACCTGAATCGATTGAACAAGATGTGAACAGTTCGGTTGACATTCTTCTGACTTATCAGGTAGCCAAGGTTTGGTATTTTTTGGAATATGAGCTGTTGAAAAACCTGAAATCATACTAAGTGATGTGGCATGACTATTCCAAAAGATGGCAGCAGAGGATCAAAAATGAGCGGTGCCTTAGGATTCCGTCAAGCCGGGAAGTCGAGGCTTCCCAGCTTAAGAGAGAGTACGCACCGAATAGGCCCAATTTAACCCTAGTCTATTCATATGTCACTCATTAATTTGTTAATGTATACATATCATTAATTCATCAATAATTCATGATGCACTCACTATCAGTCGATGTATTAATTCATTGTTAATAAACTGGTAGTTAGGTGTTAGTATATGTTTAGTTATGTACACATGTTGTAAAGTGTTTACCGTCGTGTTCTCAGCGCGCTTGGCTCTTTAAACTTCTCTACGGTGTGTATTCTTGGTTTGCTTGTGGCAAAAAATATTACACAAACGTCCATATCCATACCCAAACATCCTCGAGGACTTCATGTTGACTGTGGCGCCCTCAGGTGTCCCTCTTGTGGTATAACCTTTTTTTCCTTATTCCTTTTTTATTTCATTAATATTACATAGGATATCGATTGATTTTGGGGGTTTCCATTTTAAATTATGTTTTAGGTCAATCAATTATATTGTATAATTTATGGTCAAGGTGGTTAAGGTAGGTCAGGGTTAGAAATATATCTATTGAGGTCGAAGTTGAATTAATTGTAGGTAGGGTGGGTTGTAGTCAGTCTAGTTTTAATCTAAATTGGGGTTAGGATGATGGGTGATTAGATTGCGGTTAAAATTCAGTTTATTTGGGGTCAGGGCTAGGATGATCAAAGATTAGGTTGTAGTAGAGCTTCAGTGTATTGAATTTAAAGTACTTGGAAATTGGGTTGAAGTTGTAATTAGGTTTATTAAGGTTAGAGTTGATATAATTATGGACTGAACTATAATTGAAATTTCATTTATTGTGATTGGGGACAGTGTAAATGAAGGTTAGGTTCTAGTTGGAAGGTTTATTAGGATTAGGGTTAGAATAATTGGGAGTTGGGTTATGGTTGAAATGGAGTTTATTGTGGTTGGGGTTGGAATAATTGGGAATTGGGTTGAAATTAGGTTTATTAAGCTTAGGGTTAGAGTAATTAGGGGTTGGGTTATGGTAAATAATTGGGGTAAGGTCATCGTTGAGATGAGTCTATTGAGGTTGGGGTTAGAGTAATTAGGGATTAGGTTATGGTTAAGATTAGGCTTATTGAGGTTGGGGTTGGAATAATTAGGAATGAGGTTATGGTTAAGATTAGGTTTATTGAGGTTGGGGTTAGAGTAATTAGGGATTAGGTGATGGTTAAGATTAGGTTTATTGAGGTTGGGGTTAGAGTAATTAGGGATTAGGTGATGGTTAAGATTAGGTTTATTGAGGTTGGGGTTAGAGTAATTAGGGATTAGGTTATGGTTAAGATTAGGCTTATTGAGGTTGGGGTTGGAATAATTAGGAATGAGGTTATGGTTAAGATTAGGTTTATTGAGGTTGGGGTTAGAGTAATTAGGGATTAGGTGATGGTTAAGATTAGGTTTATTGAGGTTGGGGTTAGAGTAATTAGGGATTAGGTGATGGTTAAGATTAAGGAAACGTGGAACATAAAGGACAAGAGAACTGTCTGCAGCTACATAAACAGGCCCTAATTCAAACTTGGATCGATTTCTCAGCTCCTAAAGCTTGCTACAGAGATGTAGCCATGATTGGTTACAAGGGTTACAAGCTGTGCAATTATGCAGAAAATGTGCCCTTTCATTTGGGTTTCTTAATTTCATGTGGGGTTAGATGCAGTTCCTAACCTAAACAGCAGGTGCCAGCTTTCAGTAAGTCTGGGGTTAGCTTGGGGTTAGATGCAGTTCCTAACCTAAACAGCAGGTGCCAGCTTTCAGTAAGTCTGGGGTTAGCTTGGGGTTAGATGCAGTTCCTAACCTAAACAGCAGGTGCCAGCTTTCAGTAAGTCTGGGGTTAGCTTGGGGTTAGATGCAGTTCCTAACCTAAACAGCAGGTGCCAGCTTTCAGTAAGTCTGGGGTTAGCTTGGGGTTAGATGCAGTTCCTAACCTAAACAGCAGGTGCCAGCTTTCAGTAAGTCTGGGGTTAGCTTGGGGTTAGGGTTAGGGTTAGGGTTAGGGTTAGGGTTAGGTTAAGAGTTAAAACCAGGGTTAGGGTTAGGGTTAGGGTTAGGGTTAGGGTTAGGGTTAGGGTTAGGGTTAGGTTAAGAGTTAAAACCAGAGGCGGCATTCAAATTAGTGGCATTGAAATGAGACGTATGCTAATCTTTGCTCTCCTATTGGCTGGAGGTAGCAGTATGCAAATGTCTGCTCTCCTATTGGCCGTATGCAAATGTTTGGAATCCCATTGGTTGAAACTCAAACATGTCCTTTTTGCTGGTTTGTAATGTCAATGATGTGTGTTGTATTGTACCACAGGGACTTTTATTTCCTTGGGGATCAGTAAAGCATCCATCAATCCATGTGTATGTCTAACTATTTGCCTACCTTTTATTTATTTATTTCAGCAGGACATGATCCGAGTCAGACTTGGAGCAGAAGATCCGTCCGTGGCCGAGGTGGGCAGCACACGACCCACACATCCACGAGACCACGAACCTATGACACACAACACACACACAAAAAAAACAAAACAAAACATATGATAAGCACAAAAATGCAATAATCGTTCAAGAACACGAATGGTAACCCCTGGTATCAGAATGAGATTCATGGGCCGAGTACGTGGACACACACACACACACACACACACACAGACACAGACACAGACACACACACACACACACACACACACACACACACAGGCAATTGGCAGTGTGTGTAATGTTAAAAAATAACAATAAAAAATAAAGGAACAGAACAGTAAAGTACCTGAATCGATTGAACAAGATGTGAACAGTTCGGTTGACATTCTTCTGACTTATCAGGTAGCCAAGGTTTGGTATTTTTTGGAATATGAGCTGTTGAAAAACCTGAAATCATACTAAGTGATGTGGCATGACTATTCCAAAAGATGGCAGCAGAGGATCAAAAATGAGCGGTGCCTTAGGATTCCGTCAAGCCGGGAAGTCGAGGCTTCCCAGCTTAAGAGAGAGTACGCACCGAATAGGCCCAATTTAACCCTAGTCTATTCATATGTCACTCATTAATTTGTTAATGTATACATATCATTAATTCATCAATAATTCATGATGCACTCACTATCAGTCGATGTATTAATTCATTGTTAATAAACTGGTAGTTAGGTGTTAGTATATGTTTAGTTATGTACACATGTTGTAAAGTGTTTACCGTCGTGTTCTCAGCGCGCTTGGCTCTTTAAACTTCTCTACGGTGTGTATTCTTGGTTTGCTTGTGGCAAAAAATATTACACAAACGTCCATATCCATACCCAAACATCCTCGAGGACTTCATGTTGACTGTGGCGCCCTCAGGTGTCCCTCTTGTGGTATAACCTTTTTTTCCTTATTCCTTTTTTATTTCATTAATATTACATAGGATATCGATTGATTTTGGGGGTTTCCATTTTAAATTATGTTTTAGGTCAATCAATTATATTGTATAATTTATGGTCAAGGTGGTTAAGGTAGGTCAGGGTTAGAAATATATCTATTGAGGTCGAAGTTGAATTAATTGTAGGTAGGGTGGGTTGTAGTCAGTCTAGTTTTAATCTAAATTGGGGTTAGGATGATGGGTGATTAGATTGCGGTTAAAATTCAGTTTATTTGGGGTCAGGGCTAGGATGATCAAAGATTAGGTTGTAGTAGAGCTTCAGTGTATTGAATTTAAAGTACTTGGAAATTGGGTTGAAGTTGTAATTAGGTTTATTAAGGTTAGAGTTGATATAATTATGGACTGAACTATAATTGAAATTTCATTTATTGTGATTGGGGACAGTGTAAATGAAGGTTAGGTTCTAGTTGGAAGGTTTATTAGGATTAGGGTTAGAATAATTGGGAGTTGGGTTATGGTTGAAATGGAGTTTATTGTGGTTGGGGTTGGAATAATTGGGAATTGGGTTGAAATTAGGTTTATTAAGCTTAGGGTTAGAGTAATTAGGGGTTGGGTCATGGTAAATAATTGGGGTAAGGTCATCGTTGAGATGAGTCTATTGAGGTTGGGGTTAGAGTAATTAGGGATTCGGTTATGGTTAAGATTAGGCTTATTGAGGTTGGGGTTGGAATAATTAGGAATGAGGTTATGGTTAAGATTAGGTTTATTGAGGTTGGGGTTAGAGTAATTAGGGATTAGGTGATGGTTAAGATTAGGTTTATTGAGGTTGGGGTTAGAGTAATTAGGGATTAGGTGATGGTTAAGATTAAGGAAACGTGGAACATAAAGGACAAGAGAACTGTCTGCAGCTACATAAACAGGCCCTAATTCAAACTTGGATCGATTTCTCAGCTCCTAAAGCTTGCTACAGAGATGTAGCCATGATTGGTTACAAGGGTTACAAGCTGTGCAATTATGCAGAAAATGTGCCCTTTCATTTGGGTTTCTTAATTTCATGTGGGGTTAGATGCAGTTCCTAACCTAAACAGCAGGTGCCAGCTTTCAGTAAGTCTGGGGTTAGCTTGGGGTTAGATGCAGTTCCTAACCTAAACAGCAGGTGCCACCTTGCAGTAAGTCTGGGGTTAGCTTGGGGTTAGATGCAGTTCCTAACCTAAACAGCAGGTGCCAGCTTTCAGTAAGTCTGGGGTTAGCTTGGGGTTAGATGCAGTTCCTAACCTAAACAGCAGGTGCCAGCTTTCAGTAAGTCTGGGGTTAGCTTGGGGTTAGATGCAGTTCCTAACCTAAACAGCAGGTGCCACCTTGCAGTAAGTCTGGGGTTAGCTTGGGGTTTGTTTTGTAATGAGGTACAAAAATCGGTTGACATTCTTCTGACTTAAAGATTGGAGCCCAGTAAAAGTAATTAGGCAGTGGGGGTACAAAAAAAGATAGCTGGTGTCGTTGGGGGGGTACGAGGTGGTTCATTCTACCTTGAAAGTCCTACAAACTGGTGCTGTATGACTTCTAAAAGTACATGAGGACGTTGTAACCGAAAACGTCCAGTAGATGGCAGCAGAGGGTTAAAAACGAGCGGTGCGTTTCCAGCTGTGAGCAGGGAGAAGTGGTCG
This sequence comes from Trichomycterus rosablanca, assembly GCF_030014385.1. Lineage (NCBI taxonomy): Eukaryota > Metazoa > Chordata > Actinopteri > Siluriformes > Trichomycteridae > Trichomycterus > Trichomycterus rosablanca. The sequence continues at coordinate 42,146 of NW_026946953.1, read as the reverse complement.
GCTTGAAATGTAGTGTTTCCAATGCAAAGTGAAAGAGCTTTCCAAAATCTGTTCATAAAGTGTGTAAATAATTTCATGTAAAAAGCTCAATCCAGACAAACACAACATACAATGATATTATGTTCATGAAGGATATTCAGAGCTGGTGTCCGAACCCACTGGGATAGACGCCGATTGACTTTTAATTCATTCAAAATGGGATTTCTCAGCTCTTGAGGCTGCTACAGCATAGATGTAGCAACGATTGGTCAGAAGAACAAACTTCAAGCTGTGCACTAACACTGGAAAATGTGCCGTTTCATCGGGTTTCTTATTTCCTTTTCTTAATGTCGATGCAGTTCCGAACATGCCCTGCAGAGGTCAGATCCTTAAGCCGGGAAGCAGCGACCATATGGTGCAAGGTTCCCGGATTAAGAGAATGCGGCCGATCTGACCCTAGTCTACACTCAGTCAAATAATCGGGAAAATTCGAAGAAACGTCGTAGGACCTCCAAAATCGCACAGGGCGTGCAGGTCCAACCTACCAGCGACATATCGGAGCCCCGCGGTCCCGCGTGGAAAGACGGCCGAGATACGGGCCCCCGACGCGTACGCGAGTAGGCCCAAAAAACCACGTTTCGGGGTCCCGCGGCGGAACCGTAGGACGTAGGCGCACCGAAACCGAGCACGTCGGAGGGGGCCCGGCCACGAGCGACATATCGGAGCCCCGTCACCGTGGTCCGAAAGGCGGCCGAGACACGGGCCCCGACGCGTACGCGAGTAGTCGTCAGGCCCCAGACGACGTGCGGAGGTCCCGCGAGGGAACCGGATGTCGTAGGCCCACCGGACCAGAGTACGACGGACCGCGCGTAGGCACGAGCGACATATCGGAGCCCCGTGACCCTGGTCCTAAAGGCGTCCGAGATACGGGAATAATTGGGAATTGGGTTGAAATTAGGTTTATTAAGCTTAGGGTTAGAGTAATTAGGGGTTGGGTTATGGTAAATAATTGGGGTAAGGTCATCGTTGAGATGAGTCTATTGAGGTTGGGGTTAGAATAATTAGGGATTAGGTTATGGTTAAGATTAGGCTTATTGAGGTTGGGGTTGGAATAATTAGAAATGAGGTTATGGTTAAGATTAGGTTTATTGAGGTTGGGGTTAGAGTAATTAGGGATTAGGTGATGGTTAAGATTAGGTTTATTGAGGTTGGGGTTAGAGTAATTAGGGATTAGGTGATGGTTAAGATTAGGTTATGGTTAAGATTAGGTTTATTGAGGTTGGGGTTAGAGTAATTAGGGATTAGGTAATGGTTAAGATTAGGTTTATTGAGGTTGGGGTTAGAGTAATTAGGGATTAGGTTATGGTTAAGATTAGGCTTATTGAGGTTGGGGTTGGAATAATTAGGAATGAGGTTATGGTTAAGATTAGGTTTATTGAGGTTGGGGTTAGAGTAATTAGGGATTAGGTAATGGTTAAGATTAGGTTTATTGAGGTTGGGGTTAGAGTAATTAGGGATTAGGTAATGGTTAAGATTAGGTTTATTGAGGTTGGGGTTAGAATAATTAGGGATTAGGTAATGGTTAAGATTAGGTTTATTGAGGTTGGGGTTAGAATAATTAGGGATTAGGTTATGGTTAAAATTAAGGAAACGTGGAACATAAAGGACAAGAGAACTGTCTGCAGCTACATAAACAGGCCCTAATTCAAACTTGGATCGATTTCTCAGCTCCTAAAGCTTGCTACAGAGATGTAGCCATGATTGGTTACAAGGGTTACAAGCTGTGCAATTATGCAGAAAATGTGCCCTTTCATTTGGGTTTCTTAATTTCATGTGGGGTTAGATGCAGTTCCTAACCTAAACAGCAGGTGCCAGCTTTCAGTAAGTCTGGGGTTAGCTTGGGGTTAGATGCAGTTCCTAACCTAAACAGCAGGTGCCACCTTGCAGTAAGTCTGGGGTTAGCTTGGGGTTAGGCCTTGGATTGGGGGCGTGGTTAGGGTTTTGCTCATAGGTTAAGAGTTAAAACCAGAGGCGGCATTCAAATTAGTGGCATTGAAATGAGACGTATGCTAATCTTTGCTCTCCTATTGGCTGGAGGTAGCAGTATGCAAATGTCTGCTCTCCTATTGGCCGTATGCAAATGTTTGGAATCCCATTGGTTGAAACTCAAACATGTCCTTTTTGCTGGTTTGTAATGTCAATGATGTGTGTTGTATTGTACCACAGGGACTTTTATTTCCTTGGGGATCAGTAAAGCATCCATCAATCCATGTGTATGTCTAACTATTTGCCTACCTTTTATTTATTTATTTCAGCAGGACATGATCCGAGTCAGACTTGGAGCAGAAGATCCGTCCGTGGCCGAGGTGGGCAGCACACGACCCACACATCCACGAGACCACGAACCTATGACACACAACACACACACAAAAAAAACAAAACAAAACATATGATAAGCACAAAAATGCAATAATCGTTCAAGAACACGAATGGTAACCCCTGGTATCAGAATGAGATTCATGGGCCGAGTACGTGGACACACACACACACACACACACACACACAGACACAGACACAGACACACACACACACACACACACACACACACACACACACAGGCAATTGGCAGTGTGTGTAATGTTAAAAAATAACAATAAAAAATAAAGGAACAGAACAGTAAAGTACCTGAATCGATTGAACAAGATGTGAACAGTTCGGTTGACATTCTTCTGACTTATCAGGTAGCCAAGGTTTGGTATTTTTTGGAATACGAGCTGTTGAAAAACCTGAAATCATACTAAGTGATGTGGCATGACTATTCCAAAAGATGGCAGCAGAGGATCAAAAATGAGCGGTGCCTTAGGATTCCGTCAAGCCGGGAAGTCGAGGCTTCCCAGCTTAAGAGAGAGTACGCACCGAATAGGCCCAATTTAACCCTAGTCTATTCATATGTCACTCATTAATTTGTTAATGTATACATATCATTAATTCATCAATAATTCATGATGCACTCACTATCAGTCGATGTATTAATTCATTGTTAATAAACTGGTAGTTAGGTGTTAGTATATGTTTAGTTATGTACACATGTTGTAAAGTGTTTACCGTCGTGTTCTCAGCGCGCTTGGCTCTTTAAACTTCTCTACGGTGTGTATTCTTGGTTTGCTTGTGGCAAAAAATATTACACAAACGTCCATATCCATACCCAAACATCCTCGAGGACTTCATGTTGACTGTGGCGCCCTCAGGTGTCCCTCTTGTGGTATAACCTTTTTTTCCTTATTCCTTTTTTATTTCATTAATATTACATAGGATATCGATTTATTTTGGGGGTTTCCATTTTAAATTATGTTTTAGGTCAATCAATTATATTGTATAATTTATGGTCAAGGTGGTTAAGGTAGGTCAGGGTTAGAAATATATCTATTGAGGTCGAAGTTGAATTAATTGTAGGTAGGGTGGGTTGTAGTCAGTCTAGTTTTAATCTAAATTGGGGTTAGGATGATGGGTGATTAGATTGCGGTTAAAATTCAGTTTATTTGGGGTCAGGGCTAGGATGATCAAAGATTAGGTTGTAGTAGAGCTTCAGTGTATTGAATTTAAAGTACTTGGAAATTGGGTTGAAGTTGTAATTAGGTTTATTAAGGTTAGAGTTGATATAATTATGGACTGAACTATAATTGAAATTTCATTTATTGTGATTGGGGACAGTGTAAATGAAGGTTAGGTTCTAGTTGGAAGGTTTATTAGGATTAGGGTTAGAATAATTGGGAGTTGGGTTATGGTTGAAATGGAGTTTATTGTGGTTGGGGTTGGAATAATTGGGAATTGGGTTGAAATTAGGTTTATTAAGCTTAGGGTTAGAGTAATTAGGGGTTGGGTTATGGTAAATAATTGGGGTAAGGTCATCGTTGAGATGAGTCTATTGAGGTTGGGGTTAGAGTAATTAGGGATTAGGTTATGGTTAAGATTAGGCTTATTGAGGTTGGGGTTGGAATAATTAGGAATGAGGTTATGGTTAAGATTAGGTTTATTGAGGTTGGGGTTAGAGTAATTAGGGATTAGGTGATGGTTAAGATTAGGTTTATTGAGGTTGGGGTTAGAGTAATTAGGGATTAGGTGATGGTTAAGATTAGGTTTATTGAGGTTGGGGTTAGAGTAATTAGGGATTAGGTTATGGTTAAGATTAGGCTTATTGAGGTTGGGGTTGGAATAATTAGGAATGAGGTTATGGTTAAGATTAGGTTTATTGAGGTTGGGGTTAGAGTAATTAGGGATTAGGTGATGGTTAAGATTAGGTTTATTGAGGTTGGGGTTAGAGTAATTAGGGATTAGGTGATGGTTAAGATTAAGGAAACGTGGAACATAAAGGACAAGAGAACTGTCTGCAGCTACATAAACAGGCCCTAATTCAAACTTGGATCGATTTCTCAGCTCCTAAAGCTTGCTACAGAGATGTAGCCATGATTGGTTACAAGGGTTACAAGCTGTGCAATTATGCAGAAAATGTGCCCTTTCATTTGGGTTTCTTAATTTCATGTGGGGTTAGATGCAGTTCCTAACCTAAACAGCAGGTGCCAGCTTTCAGTAAGTCTGGGGTTAGCTTGGGGTTAGATGCAGTTCCTAACCTAAACAGCAGGTGCCAGCTTTCAGTAAGTCTGGGGTTAGCTTGGGGTTAGATGCAGTTCCTAACCTAAACAGCAGGTGCCAGCTTTCAGTAAGTCTGGGGTTAGCTTGGGGTTAGATGCAGTTCCTAACCTAAACAGCAGGTGCCAGCTTTCAGTAAGTCTGGGGTTAGCTTGGGGTTAGATGCAGTTCCTAACCTAAACAGCAGGTGCCAGCTTTCAGTAAGTCTGGGGTTAGCTTGGGGTTAGGCCTTGGATTGGGGGCGTGGTTAGGGTTTTGCTCATAGGTTAAGAGTTAAAACCAGAGGCGGCATTCAAATTAGTGGCATTGAAATGAGACGTATGCTAATCTTTGCTCTCCTATTGGCTGGAGGTAGCAGTATGCAAATGTCTGCTCTCCTATTGGCCGTATGCAAATGTTTGGAATCCCATTGGTTGAAACTCAAACATGTCCTTTTTGCTGGTTTGTAATGTCAATGATGTGTGTTGTATTGTACCACAGGGACTTTTATTTCCTTGGGGATCAGTAAAGCATCCATCAATCCATGTGTATGTCTAACTATTTGCCTACCTTTTATTTATTTATTTCAGCAGGACATGATCCGAGTCAGACTTGGAGCAGAAGATCCGTCCGTGGCCGAGGTGGGCAGCACACGACCCACACATCCACGAGACCACGAACCTATGACACACAACACACACACACAAAAAACAAAACAAAACATATGATAAGCACAAAAATGCAATAATCGTTCAAGAACACGAATGGTAACCCCTGGTATCAGAATGAGATTCATGGGCCGAGTACGTGGACACACACACACACACACACACACACACAGACACAGACACAGACACACACACACACACACACACACACACACACACACACAGGCAATTGGCAGTGTGTGTAATGTTAAAAAATAACAATAAAAAATAAAGGAACAGAACAGTAAAGTACCTGAATCGATTGAACAAGATGTGAACAGTTCGGTTGACATTCTTCTGACTTATCAGGTAGCCAAGGTTTGGTATTTTTTGGAATACGAGCTGTTGAAAAACCTGAAATCATACTAAGTGATGTGGCATGACTATTCCAAAAGATGGCAGCAGAGGATCAAAAATGAGCGGTGCCTTAGGATTCCGTCAAGCCGGGAAGTCGAGGCTTCCCAGCTTAAGAGAGAGTACGCACCGAATAGGCCCAATTTAACCCTAGTCTATTCATATGTCACTCATTAATTTGTTAATGTATACATATCATTAATTCATCAATAATTCATGATGCACTCACTATCAGTCGATGTATTAATTCATTGTTAATAAACTGGTAGTTAGGTGTTAGTATATGTTTAGTTATGTACACATGTTGTAAAGTGTTTACCGTCGTGTTCTCAGCGCGCTTGGCTCTTTAAACTTCTCTACGGTGTGTATTCTTGGTTTGCTTGTGGCAAAAAATATTACACAAACGTCCATATCCATACCCAAACATCCTCGAGGACTTCATGTTGACTGTGGCGCCCTCAGGTGTCCCTCTTGTGGTATAACCTTTTTTTCCTTATTCCTTTTTTATTTCATTAATATTACATAGGATATCGATTTATTTTGGGGGTTTCCATTTTAAATTATGTTTTAGGTCAATCAATTATATTGTATAATTTATGGTCAAGGTGGTTAAGGTAGGTCAGGGTTAGAAATATATCTATTGAGGTCGAAGTTGAATTAATTGTAGGTAGGGTGGGTTGTAGTCAGTCTAGTTTTAATCTAAATTGGGGTTAGGATGATGGGTGATTAGATTGCGGTTAAAATTCAGTTTATTTGGGGTCAGGGCTAGGATGATCAAAGATTAGGTTGTAGTAGAGCTTCAGTGTATTGAATTTAAAGTACTTGGAAATTGGGTTGAAGTTGTAATTAGGTTTATTAAGGTTAGAGTTGATATAATTATGGACTGAACTATAATTGAAATTTCATTTATTGTGATTGGGGACAGTGTAAATGAAGGTTAGGTTCTAGTTGGAAGGTTTATTAGGATTAGGGTTAGAATAATTGGGAGTTGGGTTATGGTTGAAATGGAGTTTATTGTGGTTGGGGTTGGAATAATTGGGAATTGGGTTGAAATTAGGTTTATTAAGCTTAGGGTTAGAGTAATTAGGGGTTGGGTTATGGTAAATAATTGGGGTAAGGTCATCGTTGAGATGAGTCTATTGAGGTTGGGGTTAGAGTAATTAGGGATTAGGTTATGGTTAAGATTAGGCTTATTGAGGTTGGGGTTGGAATAATTAGGAATGAGGTTATGGTTAAGATTAGGTTTATTGAGGTTGGGGTTAGAGTAATTAGGGATTAGGTGATGGTTAAGATTAGGTTTATTGAGGTTGGGGTTAGAGTAATTAGGGATTAGGTGATGGTTAAGATTAGGTTTATTGAGGTTGGGGTTAGAGTAATTAGGGATTAGGTTATGGTTAAGATTAGGCTTATTGAGGTTGGGGTTGGAATAATTAGGAATGAGGTTATGGTTAAGATTAGGTTTATTGAGGTTGGGGTTAGAGTAATTAGGGATTAGGTGATGGTTAAGATTAGGTTTATTGAGGTTGGGGTTAGAGTAATTAGGGATTAGGTGATGGTTAAGATTAAGGAAACGTGGAACATAAAGGACAAGAGAACTGTCTGCAGCTACATAAACAGGCCCTAATTCAAACTTGGATCGATTTCTCAGCTCCTAAAGCTTGCTACAGAGATGTAGCCATGATTGGTTACAAGGGTTACAAGCTGTGCAATTATGCAGAAAATGTGCCCTTTCATTTGGGTTTCTTAATTTCATGTGGGGTTAGATGCAGTTCCTAACCTAAACAGCAGGTGCCAGCTTTCAGTAAGTCTGGGGTTAGCTTGGGGTTAGATGCAGTTCCTAACCTAAACAGCAGGTGCCAGCTTTCAGTAAGTCTGGGGTTAGCTTGGGGTTAGATGCAGTTCCTAACCTAAACAGCAGGTGCCAGCTTTCAGTAAGTCTGGGGTTAGCTTGGGGTTAGATGCAGTTCCTAACCTAAACAGCAGGTGCCAGCTTTCAGTAAGTCTGGGGTTAGCTTGGGGTTAGATGCAGTTCCTAACCTAAACAGCAGGTGCCACCTTGCAGTAAGTCTGGGGTTAGCTTGGGGTTAGGCCTTGGATTGGGGGCGTGGTTAGGGTTTTGCTCATAGGTTAAGAGTTAAAACCAGAGGCGGCATTCAAATTAGTGGCATTGAAATGAGACGTATGCTAATCTTTGCTCTCCTATTGGCTGGAGGTAGCAGTATGCAAATGTCTGCTCTCCTATTGGCCGTATGCAAATGTTTGGAATCCCATTGGTTGAAACTCAAACATGTCCTTTTTGCTGGTTTGTAATGTCAATGATGTGTGTTGTATTGTACCACAGGGACTTTTATTTCCTTGGGGATCAGTAAAGCATCCATCAATCCATGTGTATGTCTAACTATTTGCCTACCTTTTATTTATTTATTTCAGCAGGACATGATCCGAGTCAGACTTGGAGCAGAAGATCCGTCCGTGGCCGAGGTGGGCAGCACACGACCCACACATCCACGAGACCACGAACCTATGACACACAACACACACACAAAAAAAACAAAACAAAACATATGATAAGCACAAAAATGCAATAATCGTTCAAGAACACGAATGGTAACCCCTGGTATCAGAATGAGATTCATGGGCCGAGTACGTGGACACACACACACACACACACACACACAGACACAGACACAGACACACACACACACACACACACACACACACACACAGGCAATTGGCAGTGTGTGTAATGTTAAAAAATAACAATAAAAAATAAAGGAACAGAACAGTAAAGTACCTGAATCGATTGAACAAGATGTGAACAGTTCGGTTGACATTCTTCTGACTTATCAGGTAGCCAAGGTTTGGTATTTTTTGGAATACGAGCTGTTGAAAAACCTGAAATCATACTAAGTGATGTGGCATGACTATTCCAAAAGATGGCAGCAGAGGATCAAAAATGAGCGGTGCCTTAGGATTCCGTCAAGCCGGGAAGTCGAGGCTTCCCAGCTTAAGAGAGAGTACGCACCGAATAGGCCCAATTTAACCCTAGTCTATTCATATGTCACTCATTAATTTGTTAATGTATACATATCATTAATTCATCAATAATTCATGATGCACTCACTATCAGTCGATGTATTAATTCATTGTTAATAAACTGGTAGTTAGGTGTTAGTATATGTTTAGTTATGTACACATGTTGTAAAGTGTTTACCGTCGTGTTCTCAGCGCGCTTGGCTCTTTAAACTTCTCTACGGTGTGTATTCTTGGTTTGCTTGTGGCAAAAAATATTACACAAACGTCCATATCCATACCCAAACATCCTCGAGGACTTCATGTTGACTGTGGCGCCCTCAGGTGTCCCTCTTGTGGTATAACCTTTTTTTCCTTATTCCTTTTTTATTTCATTAATATTACATAGGATATCGATTTATTTTGGGGGTTTCCATTTTAAATTATGTTTTAGGTCAATCAATTATATTGTATAATTTATGGTCAAGGTGGTTAAGGTAGGTCAGGGTTAGAAATATATCTATTGAGGTCGAAGTTGAATTAATTGTAGGTAGGGTGGGTTGTAGTCAGTCTAGTTTTAATCTAAATTGGGGTTAGGATGATGGGTGATTAGATTGCGGTTAAAATTCAGTTTATTTGGGGTCAGGGCTAGGATGATCAAAGATTAGGTTGTAGTAGAGCTTCAGTGTATTGAATTTAAAGTACTTGGAAATTGGGTTGAAGTTGTAATTAGGTTTATTAAGGTTAGAGTTGATATAATTATGGACTGAACTATAATTGAAATTTCATTTATTGTGATTGGGGACAGTGTAAATGAAGGTTAGGTTCTAGTTGGAAGGTTTATTAGGATTAGGGTTAGAATAATTGGGAGTTGGGTTATGGTTGAAATGGAGTTTATTGTGGTTGGGGTTGGAATAATTGGGAATTGGGTTGAAATTAGGTTTATTAAGCTTAGGGTTAGAGTAATTAGGGGTTGGGTTATGGTAAATAATTGGGGTAAGGTCATCGTTGAGATGAGTCTATTGAGGTTGGGGTTAGAGTAATTAGGGATTAGGTTATGGTTAAGATTAGGCTTATTGAGGTTGGGGTTGGAATAATTAGGAATGAGGTTATGGTTAAGATTAGGTTTATTGAGGTTGGGGTTAGAGTAATTAGGGATTAGGTGATGGTTAAGATTAGGTTTATTGAGGTTGGGGTTAGAGTAATTAGGGATTAGGTGATGGTTAAGATTAGGTTTATTGAGGTTGGGGTTAGAGTAATTAGGGATTAGGTTATGGTTAAGATTAGGCTTATTGAGGTTGGGGTTGGAATAATTAGGAATGAGGTTATGGTTAAGATTAGGTTTATTGAGGTTGGGGTTAGAGTAATTAGGGATTAGGTGATGGTTAAGATTAGGTTTATTGAGGTTGGGGTTAGAGTAATTAGGGATTAGGTGATGGTTAAGATTAAGGAAACGTGGAACATAAAGGACAAGAGAACTGTCTGCAGCTACATAAACAGGCCCTAATTCAAACTTGGATCGATTTCTCAGCTCCTAAAGCTTGCTACAGAGATGTAGCCATGATTGGTTACAAGGGTTACAAGCTGTGCAATTATGCAGAAAATGTGCCCTTTCATTTGGGTTTCTTAATTTCATGTGGGGTTAGATGCAGTTCCTAACCTAAACAGCAGGTGCCAGCTTTCAGTAAGTCTGGGGTTAGCTTGGGGTTAGATGCAGTTCCTAACCTAAACAGCAGGTGCCAGCTTTCAGTAAGTCTGGGGTTAGCTTGGGGTTAGATGCAGTTCCTAACCTAAACAGCAGGTGCCAGCTTTCAGTAAGTCTGGGGTTAGCTTGGGGTTAGATGCAGTTCCTAACCTAAACAGCAGGTGCCAGCTTTCAGTAAGTCTGGGGTTAGCTTGGGGTTAGATGCAGTTCCTAACCTAAACAGCAGGTGCCAGCTTTCAGTAAGTCTGGGGTTAGCTTGGGGTTAGGCCTTGGATTGGGGGCGTGGTTAGGGTTTTGCTCATAGGTTAAGAGTTAAAACCAGAGGCGGCATTCAAATTAGTGGCATTGAAATGAGACGTATGCTAATCTTTGCTCTCCTATTGGCTGGAGGTAGCAGTATGCAAATGTCTGCTCTCCTATTGGCCGTATGCAAATGTTTGGAATCCCATTGGTTGAAACTCAAACATGTCCTTTTTGCTGGTTTGTAATGTCAATGATGTGTGTTGTATTGTACCACAGGGACTTTTATTTCCTTGGGGATCAGTAAAGCATCCATCAATCCATGTGTATGTCTAACTATTTGCCTACCTTTTATTTATTTATTTCAGCAGGACATGATCCGAGTCAGACTTGGAGCAGAAGATCCGTCCGTGGCCGAGGTGGGCAGCACACGACCCACACATCCACGAGACCACGAACCTATGACACACAACACACACACAAAAAAAACAAAACAAAACATATGATAAGCACAAAAATGCAATAATCGTTCAAGAACACGAATGGTAACCCCTGGTATCAGAATGAGATTCATGGGCCGAGTACGTGGACACACACACACACACACACACACACAGACACAGACACAGACACACACACACACACACACACACACACACAGGCAATTGGCAGTGTGTGTAATGTTAAAAAATAACAATAAAAAATAAAGGAACAGAACAGTAAAGTACCTGAATCGATTGAACAAGATGTGAACAGTTCGGTTGACATTCTTCTGACTTATCAGGTAGCCAAGGTTTGGTATTTTTTGGAATATGAGCTGTTGAAAAACCTGAAATCATACTAAGTGATGTGGCATGACTATTCCAAAAGATGGCAGCAGAGGATCAAAAATGAGCGGTGCCTTAGGATTCCGTCAAGCCGGGAAGTCGAGGCTTCCCAGCTTAAGAGAGAGTACGCACCGAATAGGCCCAATTTAACCCTAGTCTATTCATATGTCACTCATTAATTTGTTAATGTATACATATCATTAATTCATCAATAATTCATGATGCACTCACTATCAGTCGATGTATTAATTCATTGTTAATAAACTGGTAGTTAGGTGTTAGTATATGTTTAGTTATGTACACATGTTGTAAAGTGTTTACCGTCGTGTTCTCAGCGCGCTTGGCTCTTTAAACTTCTCTACGGTGTGTATTCTTGGTTTGCTTGTGGCAAAAAATATTACACAAACGTCCATATCCATACCCAAACATCCTCGAGGACTTCATGTTGACTGTGGCGCCCTCAGGTGTCCCTCTTGTGGTATAACCTTTTTTTCCTTATTCCTTTTTTATTTCATTAATATTACATAGGATATCGATTGATTTTGGGGGTTTCCATTTTAAATTATGTTTTAGGTCAATCAATTATATTGTATAATTTATGGTCAAGGTGGTTAAGGTAGGTCAGGGTTAGAAATATATCTATTGAGGTCGAAGTTGAATTAATTGTAGGTAGGGTGGGTTGTAGTCAGTCTAGTTTTAATCTAAATTGGGGTTAGGATGATGGGTGATTAGATTGCGGTTAAAATTCAGTTTATTTGGGGTCAGGGCTAGGATGATCAAAGATTAGGTTGTAGTAGAGCTTCAGTGTATTGAATTTAAAGTACTTGGAAATTGGGTTGAAGTTGTAATTAGGTTTATTAAGGTTAGAGTTGATATAATTATGGACTGAACTATAATTGAAATTTCATTTATTGTGATTGGGGACAGTGTAAATGAAGGTTAGGTTCTAGTTGGAAGGTTTATTAGGATTAGGGTTAGAATAATTGGGAGTTGGGTTATGGTTGAAATGGAGTTTATTGTGGTTGGGGTTGGAATAATTGGGAATTGGGTTGAAATTAGGTTTATTAAGCTTAGGGTTAGAGTAATTAGGGGTTGGGTCATGGTAAATAATTGGGGTAAGGTCATCGTTGAGATGAGTCTATTGAGGTTGGGGTTAGAGTAATTAGGGATTCGGTTATGGTTAAGATTAGGCTTATTGAGGTTGGGGTTGGAATAATTAGGAATGAGGTTATGGTTAAGATTAGGTTTATTGAGGTTGGGGTTAGAGTAATTAGGGATTAGGTGATGGTTAAGATTAGGTTTATTGAGGTTGGGGTTAGAGTAATTAGGGATTAGGTGATGGTTAAGATTAAGGAAACGTGGAACATAAAGGACAAGAGAACTGTCTGCAGCTACATAAACAGGCCCTAATTCAAACTTGGATCGATTTCTCAGCTCCTAAAGCTTGCTACAGAGATGTAGCCATGATTGGTTACAAGGGTTACAAGCTGTGCAATTATGCAGAAAATGTGCCCTTTCATTTGGGTTTCTTAATTTCATGTGGGGTTAGATGCAGTTCCTAACCTAAACAGCAGGTGCCAGCTTTCAGTAAGTCTGGGGTTAGCTTGGGGTTAGATGCAGTTCCTAACCTAAACAGCAGGTGCCACCTTGCAGTAAGTCTGGGGTTAGCTTGGGGTTAGATGCAGTTCCTAACCTAAACAGCAGGTGCCAGCTTTCAGTAAGTCTGGGGTTAGCTTGGGGTTAGATGCAGTTCCTAACCTAAACAGCAGGTGCCAGCTTTCAGTAAGTCTGGGGTTAGCTTGGGGTTAGATGCAGTTCCTAACCTAAACAGCAGGTGCCACCTTGCAGTAAGTCTGGGGTTAGCTTGGGGTTTGTTTTGTAATGAGGTACAAAAATCGGTTGACATTCTTCTGACTTAAAGATTGGAGCCCAGTAAAAGTAATTAGGCAGTGGGGGTACAAAAAAAGATAGCTGGTGTCGTTGGGGGGGTACGAGGTGGTTCATTCTACCTTGAAAGTCCTACAAACTGGTGCTGTATGACTTCTAAAAGTACATGAGGACGTTGTAACCGAAAACGTCCAGTAGATGGCAGCAGAGGGTTAAAAACGAGCGGTGCGTTTCCAGCTGTGAGCAGGGAGAAGTGGTCGGCTTGAAATGTAGTGTTTCCAATGCAAAGTGAAAGAGCTTTCCAAAATCTGTTCATAAAGTGTGTAAATAATTTCATGTAAAAAGCTCAATCCAGACAAACACAACATACAATGATATTATGTTCATGAAGGATATTCAGAGCTGGTGTCCGAACCCACTGGGATAGACGCCGATTGACTTTTAATTCATTCAAAATGGGATTTCTCAGCTCTTGAGGCTGCTACAGCATAGATGTAGCAACGATTGGTCAGAAGAACAAACTTCAAGCTGTGCACTAACACTGGAAAATGTGCCGTTTCATCGGGTTTCTTATTTCCTTTTCTTAATGTCGATGCAGTTCCGAACATGCCCTGCAGAGGTCAGATCCTTAAGCCGGGAAGCAGCGACCATATGGTGCAAGGTTCCCGGATTAAGAGAATGCGGCCGATCTGACCCTAGTCTACACTCAGTCAAATAATCGGGAAAATTCGAAGAAACGTCGTAGGACCTCCAAAATCGCACAGGGCGTGCAGGTCCAACCTACCAGCGACATATCGGAGCCCCGCGGTCCCGCGTGGAAAGACGGCCGAGATACGGGCCCCCGACGCGTACGCGAGTAGGCCCAAAAAACCACGTTTCGGGGTCCCGCGGCGGAACCGTAGGACGTAGGCGCACCGAAACCGAGCACGTCGGAGGGGGCCCGGCCACGAGCGACATATCGGAGCCCCGTCACCGTGGTCCGAAAGGCGGCCGAGACACGGGCCCCGACGCGTACGCGAGTAGTCGTCAGGCCCCAGACGACGTGCGGAGGTCCCGCGAGGGAACCGGATGTCGTAGGCCCACCGGACCAGAGTACGACGGACCGCGCGTAGGCACGAGCGACATATCGGAGCCCCGTGACCCTGGTCCTAAAGGCGTCCGAGATACGGGAATAATTGGGAATTGGGTTGAAATTAGGTTTATTAAGCTTAGGGTTAGAGTAATTAGGGGTTGGGTTATGGTAAATAATTGGGGTAAGGTCATCGTTGAGATGAGTTAGGGTTAGGGTTAGGGTTAGGGTTAGGGTTAGGGTTAGGGTTAGGGTTAGGGTTAGGTTAAGAGTTAAAACCAGAGGCGGCATTCAAATTAGTGGCATTGAAATGAGACGTATGCTAATCTTTGCTCTCCTATTGGCTGGAGGTAGCAGTATGCAAATGTCTGCTCTCCTATTGGCCGTATGCAAATGTTTGGAATCCCATTGGTTGAAACTCAAACATGTCCTTTTTGCTGGTTTGTAATGTCAATGATGTGTGTTGTATTGTACCACAGGGACTTTTATTTCCTTGGGGATCAGTAAAGCATCCATCAATCCATGTGTATGTCTAACTATTTGCCTACCTTTTATTTATTTATTTCAGCAGGACATGATCCGAGTCAGACTTGGAGCAGAAGATCCGTCCGTGGCCGAGGTGGGCAGCACACGACCCACACATCCACGAGACCACGAACCTATGACACACAACACACACACAAAAAAAACAAAACAAAACATATGATAAGCACAAAAATGCAATAATCGTTCAAGAACACGAATGGTAACCCCTGGTATCAGAATGAGATTCATGGGCCGAGTACGTGGACACACACACACACACACACACACACAGACACAGACACAGACACACACACACACACACACACACACACACACACACACAGGCAATTGGCAGTGTGTGTAATGTTAAAAAATAACAATAAAAAATAAAGGAACAGAACAGTAAAGTACCTGAATCGATTGAACAAGATGTGAACAGTTCGGTTGACATTCTTCTGACTTATCAGGTAGCCAAGGTTTGGTATTTTTTGGAATACGAGCTGTTGAAAAACCTGAAATCATACTAAGTGATGTGGCATGACTATTCCAAAAGATGGCAGCAGAGGATCAAAAATGAGCGGTGCCTTAGGATTCCGTCAAGCCGGGAAGTCGAGGCTTCCCAGCTTAAGAGAGAGTACGCACCGAATAGGCCCAATTTAACCCTAGTCTATTCATATGTCACTCATTAATTTGTTAATGTATACATATCATTAATTCATCAATAATTCATGATGCACTCACTATCAGTCGATGTATTAATTCATTGTTAATAAACTGGTAGTTAGGTGTTAGTATATGTTTAGTTATGTACACATGTTGTAAAGTGTTTACCGTCGTGTTCTCAGCGCGCTTGGCTCTTTAAACTTCTCTACGGTGTGTATTCTTGGTTTGCTTGTGGCAAAAAATATTACACAAACGTCCATATCCATACCCAAACATCCTCGAGGACTTCATGTTGACTGTGGCGCCCTCAGGTATCCCTCTTGTGGTATAACCTTTTTTTCCTTATTCCTTTTTTATTTCATTAATATTACATAGGATATCGATTTATTTTGGGGGTTTCCATTTTAAATTATGTTTTAGGTCAATCAATTATATTGTATAATTTATGGTCAAGGTGGTTAAGGTAGGTCAGGGTTAGAAATATATCTATTGAGGTCGAAGTTGAATTAATTGTAGGTAGGGTGGGTTGTAGTCAGTCTAGTTTTAATCTAAATTGGGGTTAGGATGATGGGTGATTAGATTGCGGTTAAAATTCAGTTTATTTGGGGTCAGGGCTAGGATGATCAAAGATTAGGTTGTAGTAGAGCTTCAGTGTATTGAATTTAAAGTACTTGGAAATTGGGTTGAAGTTGTAATTAGGTTTATTAAGGTTAGAGTTGATATAATTATGGACTGAACTATAATTGAAATTTCATTTATTGTGATTGGGGACAGTGTAAATGAAGGTTAGGTTCTAGTTGGAAGGTTTATTAGGATTAGGGTTAGAATAATTGGGAGTTGGGTTATGGTTGAAATGGAGTTTATTGTGGTTGGGGTTGGAATAATTGGGAATTGGGTTGAAATTAGGTTTATTAAGCTTAGGGTTAGAGTAATTAGGGGTTGGGTTATGGTAAATAATTGGGGTAAGGTCATCGTTGAGATGAGTCTATTGAGGTTGGGGTTAGAGTAATTAGGGATTAGGTTATGGTTAAGATTAGGCTTATTGAGGTTGGGGTTGGAATAATTAGGAATGAGGTTATGGTTAAGATTAGGTTTATTGAGGTTGGGGTTAGAGTAATTAGGGATTAGGTGATGGTTAAGATTAGGTTTATTGAGGTTGGGGTTAGAGTAATTAGGGATTAGGTGATGGTTAAGATTAGGTTTATTGAGGTTGGGGTTAGAGTAATTAGGGATTAGGTTATGGTTAAGATTAGGCTTATTGAGGTTGGGGTTGGAATAATTAGGAATGAGGTTATGGTTAAGATTAGGTTTATTGAGGTTGGGGTTAGAGTAATTAGGGATTAGGTGATGGTTAAGATTAGGTTTATTGAGGTTGGGGTTAGAGTAATTAGGGATTAGGTGATGGTTAAGATTAAGGAAACGTGGAACATAAAGGACAAGAGAACTGTCTGCAGCTACATAAACAGGCCCTAATTCAAACTTGGATCGATTTCTCAGCTCCTAAAGCTTGCTACAGAGATGTAGCCATGATTGGTTACAAGGGTTACAAGCTGTGCAATTATGCAGAAAATGTGCCCTTTCATTTGGGTTTCTTAATTTCATGTGGGGTTAGATGCAGTTCCTAACCTAAACAGCAGGTGCCAGCTTTCAGTAAGTCTGGGGTTAGCTTGGGGTTAGATGCAGTTCCTAACCTAAACAGCAGGTGCCAGCTTTCAGTAAGTCTGGGGTTAGCTTGGGGTTAGATGCAGTTCCTAACCTAAACAGCAGGTGCCAGCTTTCAGTAAGTCTGGGGTTAGCTTGGGGTTAGATGCAGTTCCTAACCTAAACAGCAGGTGCCAGCTTTCAGTAAGTCTGGGGTTAGCTTGGGGTTAGATGCAGTTCCTAACCTAAACAGCAGGTGCCAGCTTTCAGTAAGTCTGGGGTTAGCTTGGGGTTAGGCCTTGGATTGGGGGCGTGGTTAGGGTTTTGCTCATAGGTTAAGAGTTAAAACCAGAGGCGGCATTCAAATTAGTGGCATTGAAATGAGACGTATGCTAATCTTTGCTCTCCTATTGGCTGGAGGTAGCAGTATGCAAATGTCTGCTCTCCTATTGGCCGTATGCAAATGTTTGGAATCCCATTGGTTGAAACTCAAACATGTCCTTTTTGCTGGTTTGTAATGTCAATGATGTGTGTTGTATTGTACCACAGGGACTTTTATTTCCTTGGGGATCAGTAAAGCATCCATCAATCCATGTGTATGTCTAACTATTTGCCTACCTTTTATTTATTTATTTCAGCAGGACATGATCCGAGTCAGACTTGGAGCAGAAGATCCGTCCGTGGCCGAGGTGGGCAGCACACGACCCACACATCCACGAGACCACGAACCTATGACACACAACACACACACAAAAAAAACAAAACAAAACATATGATAAGCACAAAAATGCAATAATCGTTCAAGAACACGAATGGTAACCCCTGGTATCAGAATGAGATTCATGGGCCGAGTACGTGGACACACACACACACACACACACACACACAGACACAGACACAGACACACACACACACACACACACACACACACACACACACAGGCAATTGGCAGTGTGTGTAATGTTAAAAAATAACAATAAAAAATAAAGGAACAGAACAGTAAAGTACCTGAATCGATTGAACAAGATGTGAACAGTTCGGTTGACATTCTTCTGACTTATCAGGTAGCCAAGGTTTGGTATTTTTTGGAATACGAGCTGTTGAAAAACCTGAAATCATACTAAGTGATGTGGCATGACTATTCCAAAAGATGGCAGCAGAGGATCAAAAATGAGCGGTGCCTTAGGATTCCGTCAAGCCGGGAAGTCGAGGCTTCCCAGCTTAAGAGAGAGTACGCACCGAATAGGCCCAATTTAACCCTAGTCTATTCATATGTCACTCATTAATTTGTTAATGTATACATATCATTAATTCATCAATAATTCATGATGCACTCACTATCAGTCGATGTATTAATTCATTGTTAATAAACTGGTAGTTAGGTGTTAGTATATGTTTAGTTATGTACACATGTTGTAAAGTGTTTACCGTCGTGTTCTCAGCGCGCTTGGCTCTTTAAACTTCTCTACGGTGTGTATTCTTGGTTTGCTTGTGGCAAAAAATATTACACAAACGTCCATATCCATACCCAAACATCCTCGAGGACTTCATGTTGACTGTGGCGCCCTCAGGTGTCCCTCTTGTGGTATAACCTTTTTTTCCTTATTCCTTTTTTATTTCATTAATATTACATAGGATATCGATTTATTTTGGGGGTTTCCATTTTAAATTATGTTTTAGGTCAATCAATTATATTGTATAATTTATGGTCAAGGTGGTTAAGGTAGGTCAGGGTTAGAAATATATCTATTGAGGTCGAAGTTGAATTAATTGTAGGTAGGGTGGGTTGTAGTCAGTCTAGTTTTAATCTAAATTGGGGTTAGGATGATGGGTGATTAGATTGCGGTTAAAATTCAGTTTATTTGGGGTCAGGGCTAGGATGATCAAAGATTAGGTTGTAGTAGAGCTTCAGTGTATTGAATTTAAAGTACTTGGAAATTGGGTTGAAGTTGTAATTAGGTTTATTAAGGTTAGAGTTGATATAATTATGGACTGAACTATAATTGAAATTTCATTTATTGTGATTGGGGACAGTGTAAATGAAGGTTAGGTTCTAGTTGGAAGGTTTATTAGGATTAGGGTTAGAATAATTGGGAGTTGGGTTATGGTTGAAATGGAGTTTATTGTGGTTGGGGTTGGAATAATTGGGAATTGGGTTGAAATTAGGTTTATTAAGCTTAGGGTTAGAGTAATTAGGGGTTGGGTTATGGTAAATAATTGGGGTAAGGTCATCGTTGAGATGAGTCTATTGAGGTTGGGGTTAGAGTAATTAGGGATTAGGTTATGGTTAAGATTAGGCTTATTGAGGTTGGGGTTGGAATAATTAGGAATGAGGTTATGGTTAAGATTAGGTTTATTGAGGTTGGGGTTAGAGTAATTAGGGATTAGGTGATGGTTAAGATTAGGTTTATTGAGGTTGGGGTTAGAGTAATTAGGGATTAGGTGATGGTTAAGATTAGGTTTATTGAGGTTGGGGTTAGAGTAATTAGGGATTAGGTTATGGTTAAGATTAGGCTTATTGAGGTTGGGGTTGGAATAATTAGGAATGAGGTTATGGTTAAGATTAGGTTTATTGAGGTTGGGGTTAGAGTAATTAGGGATTAGGTGATGGTTAAGATTAGGTTTATTGAGGTTGGGGTTAGAGTAATTAGGGATTAGGTGATGGTTAAGATTAAGGAAACGTGGAACATAAAGGACAAGAGAACTGTCTGCAGCTACATAAACAGGCCCTAATTCAAACTTGGATCGATTTCTCAGCTCCTAAAGCTTGCTACAGAGATGTAGCCATGATTGGTTACAAGGGTTACAAGCTGTGCAATTATGCAGAAAATGTGCCCTTTCATTTGGGTTTCTTAATTTCATGTGGGGTTAGATGCAGTTCCTAACCTAAACAGCAGGTGCCAGCTTTCAGTAAGTCTGGGGTTAGCTTGGGGTTAGATGCAGTTCCTAACCTAAACAGCAGGTGCCAGCTTTCAGTAAGTCTGGGGTTAGCTTGGGGTTAGATGCAGTTCCTAACCTAAACAGCAGGTGCCAGCTTTCAGTAAGTCTGGGGTTAGCTTGGGGTTAGATGCAGTTCCTAACCTAAACAGCAGGTGCCAGCTTTCAGTAAGTCTGGGGTTAGCTTGGGGTTAGATGCAGTTCCTAACCTAAACAGCAGGTGCCAGCTTTCAGTAAGTCTGGGGTTAGCTTGGGGTTAGGCCTTGGATTGGGGGCGTGGTTAGGGTTTTGCTCATAGGTTAAGAGTTAAAACCAGAGGCGGCATTCAAATTAGTGGCATTGAAATGAGACGTATGCTAATCTTTGCTCTCCTATTGGCTGGAGGTAGCAGTATGCAAATGTCTGCTCTCCTATTGGCCGTATGCAAATGTTTGGAATCCCATTGGTTGAAACTCAAACATGTCCTTTTTGCTGGTTTGTAATGTCAATGATGTGTGTTGTATTGTACCACAGGGACTTTTATTTCCTTGGGGATCAGTAAAGCATCCATCAATCCATGTGTATGTCTAACTATTTGCCTACCTTTTATTTATTTATTTCAGCAGGACATGATCCGAGTCAGACTTGGAGCAGAAGATCCGTCCGTGGCCGAGGTGGGCAGCACACGACCCACACATCCACGAGACCACGAACCTATGACACACAACACACACACAAAAAAAACAAAACAAAACATATGATAAGCACAAAAATGCAATAATCGTTCAAGAACACGAATGGTAACCCCTGGTATCAGAATGAGATTCATGGGCCGAGTACGTGGACACACACACACACACACACACACACACAGACACAGACACAGACACACACACACACACACACACACACACACACACACAGGCAATTGGCAGTGTGTGTAATGTTAAAAAATAACAATAAAAAATAAAGGAACAGAACAGTAAAGTACCTGAATCGATTGAACAAGATGTGAACAGTTCGGTTGACATTCTTCTGACTTATCAGGTAGCCAAGGTTTGGTATTTTTTGGAATACGAGCTGTTGAAAAACCTGAAATCATACTAAGTGATGTGGCATGACTATTCCAAAAGATGGCAGCAGAGGATCAAAAATGAGCGGTGCCTTAGGATTCCGTCAAGCCGGGAAGTCGAGGCTTCCCAGCTTAAGAGAGAGTACGCACCGAATAGGCCCAATTTAACCCTAGTCTATTCATATGTCACTCATTAATTTGTTAATGTATACATATCATTAATTCATCAATAATTCATGATGCACTCACTATCAGTCGATGTATTAATTCATTGTTAATAAACTGGTAGTTAGGTGTTAGTATATGTTTAGTTATGTACACATGTTGTAAAGTGTTTACCGTCGTGTTCTCAGCGCGCTTGGCTCTTTAAACTTCTCTACGGTGTGTATTCTTGGTTTGCTTGTGGCAAAAAATATTACACAAACGTCCATATCCATACCCAAACATCCTCGAGGACTTCATGTTGACTGTGGCGCCCTCAGGTGTCCCTCTTGTGGTATAACCTTTTTTTCCTTATTCCTTTTTTATTTCATTAATATTACATAGGATATCGATTTATTTTGGGGGTTTCCATTTTAAATTATGTTTTAGGTCAATCAATTATATTGTATAATTTATGGTCAAGGTGGTTAAGGTAGGTCAGGGTTAGAAATATATCTATTGAGGTCGAAGTTGAATTAATTGTAGGTAGGGTGGGTTGTAGTCAGTCTAGTTTTAATCTAAATTGGGGTTAGGATGATGGGTGATTAGATTGCGGTTAAAATTCAGTTTATTTGGGGTCAGGGCTAGGATGATCAAAGATTAGGTTGTAGTAGAGCTTCAGTGTATTGAATTTAAAGTACTTGGAAATTGGGTTGAAGTTGTAATTAGGTTTATTAAGGTTAGAGTTGATATAATTATGGACTGAACTATAATTGAAATTTCATTTATTGTGATTGGGGACAGTGTAAATGAAGGTTAGGTTCTAGTTGGAAGGTTTATTAGGATTAGGGTTAGAATAATTGGGAGTTGGGTTATGGTTGAAATGGAGTTTATTGTGGTTGGGGTTGGAATAATTGGGAATTGGGTTGAAATTAGGTTTATTAAGCTTAGGGTTAGAGTAATTAGGGGTTGGGTTATGGTAAATAATTGGGGTAAGGTCATCGTTGAGATGAGTCTATTGAGGTTGGGGTTAGAGTAATTAGGGATTAGGTTATGGTTAAGATTAGGCTTATTGAGGTTGGGGTTGGAATAATTAGGAATGAGGTTATGGTTAAGATTAGGTTTATTGAGGTTGGGGTTAGAGTAATTAGGGATTAGGTGATGGTTAAGATTAGGTTTATTGAGGTTGGGGTTAGAGTAATTAGGGATTAGGTGATGGTTAAGATTAGGTTTATTGAGGTTGGGGTTAGAGTAATTAGGGATTAGGTTATGGTTAAGATTAGGCTTATTGAGGTTGGGGTTGGAATAATTAGGAATGAGGTTATGGTTAAGATTAGGTTTATTGAGGTTGGGGTTAGAGTAATTAGGGATTAGGTGATGGTTAAGATTAGGTTTATTGAGGTTGGGGTTAGAGTAATTAGGGATTAGGTGATGGTTAAGATTAAGGAAACGTGGAACATAAAGGACAAGAGAACTGTCTGCAGCTACATAAACAGGCCCTAATTCAAACTTGGATCGATTTCTCAGCTCCTAAAGCTTGCTACAGAGATGTAGCCATGATTGGTTACAAGGGTTACAAGCTGTGCAATTATGCAGAAAATGTGCCCTTTCATTTGGGTTTCTTAATTTCATGTGGGGTTAGATGCAGTTCCTAACCTAAACAGCAGGTGCCAGCTTTCAGTAAGTCTGGGGTTAGCTTGGGGTTAGATGCAGTTCCTAACCTAAACAGCAGGTGCCAGCTTTCAGTAAGTCTGGGGTTAGCTTGGGGTTAGATGCAGTTCCTAACCTAAACAGCAGGTGCCAGCTTTCAGTAAGTCTGGGGTTAGCTTGGGGTTAGATGCAGTTCCTAACCTAAACAGCAGGTGCCAGCTTTCAGTAAGTCTGGGGTTAGCTTGGGGTTAGATGCAGTTCCTAACCTAAACAGCAGGTGCCACCTTGCAGTAAGTCTGGGGTTAGCTTGGGGTTAGGCCTTGGATTGGGGGCGTGGTTAGGGTTTTGCTCATAGGTTAAGAGTTAAAACCAGAGGCGGCATTCAAATTAGTGGCATTGAAATGAGACGTATGCTAATCTTTGCTCTCCTATTGGCTGGAGGTAGCAGTATGCAAATGTCTGCTCTCCTATTGGCCGTATGCAAATGTTTGGAATCCCATTGGTTGAAACTCAAACATGTCCTTTTTGCTGGTTTGTAATGTCAATGATGTGTGTTGTATTGTACCACAGGGACTTTTATTTCCTTGGGGATCAGTAAAGCATCCATCAATCCATGTGTATGTCTAACTATTTGCCTACCTTTTATTTATTTATTTCAGCAGGACATGATCCGAGTCAGACTTGGAGCAGAAGATCCGTCCGTGGCCGAGGTGGGCAGCACACGACCCACACATCCACGAGACCACGAACCTATGACACACAACACACACACAAAAAAAACAAAACAAAACATATGATAAGCACAAAAATGCAATAATCGTTCAAGAACACGAATGGTAACCCCTGGTATCAGAATGAGATTCATGGGCCGAGTACGTGGACACACACACACACACACACACACACAGACACAGACACAGACACACACACACACACACACACACACACACACACAGGCAATTGGCAGTGTGTGTAATGTTAAAAAATAACAATAAAAAATAAAGGAACAGAACAGTAAAGTACCTGAATCGATTGAACAAGATGTGAACAGTTCGGTTGACATTCTTCTGACTTATCAGGTAGCCAAGGTTTGGTATTTTTTGGAATACGAGCTGTTGAAAAACCTGAAATCATACTAAGTGATGTGGCATGACTATTCCAAAAGATGGCAGCAGAGGATCAAAAATGAGCGGTGCCTTAGGATTCCGTCAAGCCGGGAAGTCGAGGCTTCCCAGCTTAAGAGAGAGTACGCACCGAATAGGCCCAATTTAACCCTAGTCTATTCATATGTCACTCATTAATTTGTTAATGTATACATATCATTAATTCATCAATAATTCATGATGCACTCACTATCAGTCGATGTATTAATTCATTGTTAATAAACTGGTAGTTAGGTGTTAGTATATGTTTAGTTATGTACACATGTTGTAAAGTGTTTACCGTCGTGTTCTCAGCGCGCTTGGCTCTTTAAACTTCTCTACGGTGTGTATTCTTGGTTTGCTTGTGGCAAAAAATATTACACAAACGTCCATATCCATACCCAAACATCCTCGAGGACTTCATGTTGACTGTGGCGCCCTCAGGTGTCCCTCTTGTGGTATAACCTTTTTTTCCTTATTCCTTTTTTATTTCATTAATATTACATAGGATATCGATTTATTTTGGGGGTTTCCATTTTAAATTATGTTTTAGGTCAATCAATTATATTGTATAATTTATGGTCAAGGTGGTTAAGGTAGGTCAGGGTTAGAAATATATCTATTGAGGTCGAAGTTGAATTAATTGTAGGTAGGGTGGGTTGTAGTCAGTCTAGTTTTAATCTAAATTGGGGTTAGGATGATGGGTGATTAGATTGCGGTTAAAATTCAGTTTATTTGGGGTCAGGGCTAGGATGATCAAAGATTAGGTTGTAGTAGAGCTTCAGTGTATTGAATTTAAAGTACTTGGAAATTGGGTTGAAGTTGTAATTAGGTTTATTAAGGTTAGAGTTGATATAATTATGGACTGAACTATAATTGAAATTTCATTTATTGTGATTGGGGACAGTGTAAATGAAGGTTAGGTTCTAGTTGGAAGGTTTATTAGGATTAGGGTTAGAATAATTGGGAGTTGGGTTATGGTTGAAATGGAGTTTATTGTGGTTGGGGTTGGAATAATTGGGAATTGGGTTGAAATTAGGTTTATTAAGCTTAGGGTTAGAGTAATTAGGGGTTGGGTTATGGTAAATAATTGGGGTAAGGTCATCGTTGAGATGAGTCTATTGAGGTTGGGGTTAGAGTAATTAGGGATTAGGTTATGGTTAAGATTAGGCTTATTGAGGTTGGGGTTGGAATAATTAGGAATGAGGTTATGGTTAAGATTAGGTTTATTGAGGTTGGGGTTAGAGTAATTAGGGATTAGGTGATGGTTAAGATTAGGTTTATTGAGGTTGGGGTTAGAGTAATTAGGGATTAGGTGATGGTTAAGATTAGGTTTATTGAGGTTGGGGTTAGAGTAATTAGGGATTAGGTTATGGTTAAGATTAGGCTTATTGAGGTTGGGGTTGGAATAATTAGGGTTAGGGTTAGGGTTAGGGTTAGGGTTAGGGTTAGGGTTAGGGTTAGGGTTAGGGTTAGGGTTAGGGTTAGGGTTAGGGTAAGAGTTAAAACCAGAGGCGGCATTCAAATTAGTGGCATTGAAATGAGACGTATGCTAATCTTTGCTCTCCTATTGGCTGGAGGTAGCAGTATGCAAATGTCTGCTCTCCTATTGGCCGTATGCAAATGTTTGGAATCCCATTGGTTGAAACTCAAACATGTCCTTTTTGCTGGTTTGTAATGTCAATGATGTGTGTTGTATTGTACCACAGGGACTTTTATTTCCTTGGGGATCAGTAAAGCATCCATCAATCCATGTGTATGTCTAACTATTTGCCTACCTTTTATTTATTTATTTCAGCAGGACATGATCCGAGTCAGACTTGGAGCAGAAGATCCGTCCGTGGCCGAGGTGGGCAGCACACGACCCACACATCCACGAGACCACGAACCTATGACACACAACACACACACAAAAAAAACAAAACAAAACATATGATAAGCACAAAAATGCAATAATCGTTCAAGAACACGAATGGTAACCCCTGGTATCAGAATGAGATTCATGGGCCGAGTACGTGGACACACACACACACACACACACACACAGACACAGACACAGACACACACACACACACACACACACACACACACACACACAGGCAATTGGCAGTGTGTGTAATGTTAAAAAATAACAATAAAAAATAAAGGAACAGAACAGTAAAGTACCTGAATCGATTGAACAAGATGTGAACAGTTCGGTTGACATTCTTCTGACTTATCAGGTAGCCAAGGTTTGGTATTTTTTGGAATACGAGCTGTTGAAAAACCTGAAATCATACTAAGTGATGTGGCATGACTATTCCAAAAGATGGCAGCAGAGGATCAAAAATGAGCGGTGCCTTAGGATTCCGTCAAGCCGGGAAGTCGAGGCTTCCCAGCTTAAGAGAGAGTACGCACCGAATAGGCCCAATTTAACCCTAGTCTATTCATATGTCACTCATTAATTTGTTAATGTATACATATCATTAATTCATCAATAATTCATGATGCACTCACTATCAGTCGATGTATTAATTCATTGTTAATAAACTGGTAGTTAGGTGTTAGTATATGTTTAGTTATGTACACATGTTGTAAAGTGTTTACCGTCGTGTTCTCAGCGCGCTTGGCTCTTTAAACTTCTCTACGGTGTGTATTCTTGGTTTGCTTGTGGCAAAAAATATTACACAAACGTCCATATCCATACCCAAACATCCTCGAGGACTTCATGTTGACTGTGGCGCCCTCAGGTGTCCCTCTTGTGGTATAACCTTTTTTTCCTTATTCCTTTTTTATTTCATTAATATTACATAGGATATCGATTTATTTTGGGGGTTTCCATTTTAAATTATGTTTTAGGTCAATCAATTATATTGTATAATTTATGGTCAAGGTGGTTAAGGTAGGTCAGGGTTAGAAATATATCTATTGAGGTCGAAGTTGAATTAATTGTAGGTAGGGTGGGTTGTAGTCAGTCTAGTTTTAATCTAAATTGGGGTTAGGATGATGGGTGATTAGATTGCGGTTAAAATTCAGTTTATTTGGGGTCAGGGCTAGGATGATCAAAGATTAGGTTGTAGTAGAGCTTCAGTGTATTGAATTTAAAGTACTTGGAAATTGGGTTGAAGTTGTAATTAGGTTTATTAAGGTTAGAGTTGATATAATTATGGACTGAACTATAATTGAAATTTCATTTATTGTGATTGGGGACAGTGTAAATGAAGGTTAGGTTCTAGTTGGAAGGTTTATTAGGATTAGGGTTAGAATAATTGGGAGTTGGGTTATGGTTGAAATGGAGTTTATTGTGGTTGGGGTTGGAATAATTGGGAATTGGGTTGAAATTAGGTTTATTAAGCTTAGGGTTAGAGTAATTAGGGGTTGGGTTATGGTAAATAATTGGGGTAAGGTCATCGTTGAGATGAGTCTATTGAGGTTGGGGTTAGAGTAATTAGGGATTAGGTTATGGTTAAGATTAGGCTTATTGAGGTTGGGGTTGGAATAATTAGGAATGAGGTTATGGTTAAGATTAGGTTTATTGAGGTTGGGGTTAGAGTAATTAGGGATTAGGTGATGGTTAAGATTAGGTTTATTGAGGTTGGGGTTAGAGTAATTAGGGATTAGGTGATGGTTAAGATTAGGTTTATTGAGGTTGGGGTTAGAGTAATTAGGGATTAGGTTATGGTTAAGATTAGGCTTATTGAGGTTGGGGTTGGAATAATTAGGAATGAGGTTATGGTTAAGATTAGGTTTATTGAGGTTGGGGTTAGAGTAATTAGGGATTAGGTGATGGTTAAGATTAGGTTTATTGAGGTTGGGGTTAGAGTAATTAGGGATTAGGTGATGGTTAAGATTAAGGAAACGTGGAACATAAAGGACAAGAGAACTGTCTGCAGCTACATAAACAGGCCCTAATTCAAACTTGGATCGATTTCTCAGCTCCTAAAGCTTGCTACAGAGATGTAGCCATGATTGGTTACAAGGGTTACAAGCTGTGCAATTATGCAGAAAATGTGCCCTTTCATTTGGGTTTCTTAATTTCATGTGGGGTTAGATGCAGTTCCTAACCTAAACAGCAGGTGCCAGCTTTCAGTAAGTCTGGGGTTAGCTTGGGGTTAGATGCAGTTCCTAACCTAAACAGCAGGTGCCAGCTTTCAGTAAGTCTGGGGTTAGCTTGGGGTTAGATGCAGTTCCTAACCTAAACAGCAGGTGCCAGCTTTCAGTAAGTCTGGGGTTAGCTTGGGGTTAGATGCAGTTCCTAACCTAAACAGCAGGTGCCAGCTTTCAGTAAGTCTGGGGTTAGCTTGGGGTTAGATGCAGTTCCTAACCTAAACAGCAGGTGCCAGCTTTCAGTAAGTCTGGGGTTAGCTTGGGGTTAGGCCTTGGATTGGGGGCGTGGTTAGGGTTTTGCTCATAGGTTAAGAGTTAAAACCAGAGGCGGCATTCAAATTAGTGGCATTGAAATGAGACGTATGCTAATCTTTGCTCTCCTATTGGCTGGAGGTAGCAGTATGCAAATGTCTGCTCTCCTATTGGCCGTATGCAAATGTTTGGAATCCCATTGGTTGAAACTCAAACATGTCCTTTTTGCTGGTTTGTAATGTCAATGATGTGTGTTGTATTGTACCACAGGGACTTTTATTTCCTTGGGGATCAGTAAAGCATCCATCAATCCATGTGTATGTCTAACTATTTGCCTACCTTTTATTTATTTATTTCAGCAGGACATGATCCGAGTCAGACTTGGAGCAGAAGATCCGTCCGTGGCCGAGGTGGGCAGCACACGACCCACACATCCACGAGACCACGAACCTATGACACACAACACACACACAAAAAAAACAAAACAAAACATATGATAAGCACAAAAATGCAATAATCGTTCAAGAACACGAATGGTAACCCCTGGTATCAGAATGAGATTCATGGGCCGAGTACGTGGACACACACACACACACACACACACACACAGACACAGACACAGACACACACACACACACACACACACACACACACACACAGGCAATTGGCAGTGTGTGTAATGTTAAAAAATAACAATAAAAAATAAAGGAACAGAACAGTAAAGTACCTGAATCGATTGAACAAGATGTGAACAGTTCGGTTGACATTCTTCTGACTTATCAGGTAGCCAAGGTTTGGTATTTTTTGGAATACGAGCTGTTGAAAAACCTGAAATCATACTAAGTGATGTGGCATGACTATTCCAAAAGATGGCAGCAGAGGATCAAAAATGAGCGGTGCCTTAGGATTCCGTCAAGCCGGGAAGTCGAGGCTTCCCAGCTTAAGAGAGAGTACGCACCGAATAGGCCCAATTTAACCCTAGTCTATTCATATGTCACTCATTAATTTGTTAATGTATACATATCATTAATTCATCAATAATTCATGATGCACTCACTATCAGTCGATGTATTAATTCATTGTTAATAAACTGGTAGTTAGGTGTTAGTATATGTTTAGTTATGTACACATGTTGTAAAGTGTTTACCGTCGTGTTCTCAGCGCGCTTGGCTCTTTAAACTTCTCTACGGTGTGTATTCTTGGTTTGCTTGTGGCAAAAAATATTACACAAACGTCCATATCCATACCCAAACATCCTCGAGGACTTCATGTTGACTGTGGCGCCCTCAGGTGTCCCTCTTGTGGTATAACCTTTTTTTCCTTATTCCTTTTTTATTTCATTAATATTACATAGGATATCGATTTATTTTGGGGGTTTCCATTTTAAATTATGTTTTAGGTCAATCAATTATATTGTATAATTTATGGTCAAGGTGGTTAAGGTAGGTCAGGGTTAGAAATATATCTATTGAGGTCGAAGTTGAATTAATTGTAGGTAGGGTGGGTTGTAGTCAGTCTAGTTTTAATCTAAATTGGGGTTAGGATGATGGGTGATTAGATTGCGGTTAAAATTCAGTTTATTTGGGGTCAGGGCTAGGATGATCAAAGATTAGGTTGTAGTAGAGCTTCAGTGTATTGAATTTAAAGTACTTGGAAATTGGGTTGAAGTTGTAATTAGGTTTATTAAGGTTAGAGTTGATATAATTATGGACTGAACTATAATTGAAATTTCATTTATTGTGATTGGGGACAGTGTAAATGAAGGTTAGGTTCTAGTTGGAAGGTTTATTAGGATTAGGGTTAGAATAATTGGGAGTTGGGTTATGGTTGAAATGGAGTTTATTGTGGTTGGGGTTGGAATAATTGGGAATTGGGTTGAAATTAGGTTTATTAAGCTTAGGGTTAGAGTAATTAGGGGTTGGGTTATGGTAAATAATTGGGGTAAGGTCATCGTTGAGATGAGTCTATTGAGGTTGGGGTTAGAGTAATTAGGGATTAGGTTATGGTTAAGATTAGGCTTATTGAGGTTGGGGTTGGAATAATTAGGAATGAGGTTATGGTTAAGATTAGGTTTATTGAGGTTGGGGTTAGAGTAATTAGGGATTAGGTGATGGTTAAGATTAGGTTTATTGAGGTTGGGGTTAGAGTAATTAGGGATTAGGTGATGGTTAAGATTAGGTTTATTGAGGTTGGGGTTAGAGTAATTAGGGATTAGGTTATGGTTAAGATTAGGCTTATTGAGGTTGGGGTTGGAATAATTAGGAATGAGGTTATGGTTAAGATTAGGTTTATTGAGGTTGGGGTTAGAGTAATTAGGGATTAGGTGATGGTTAAGATTAGGTTTATTGAGGTTGGGGTTAGAGTAATTAGGGATTAGGTGATGGTTAAGATTAAGGAAACGTGGAACATAAAGGACAAGAGAACTGTCTGCAGCTACATAAACAGGCCCTAATTCAAACTTGGATCGATTTCTCAGCTCCTAAAGCTTGCTACAGAGATGTAGCCATGATTGGTTACAAGGGTTACAAGCTGTGCAATTATGCAGAAAATGTGCCCTTTCATTTGGGTTTCTTAATTTCATGTGGGGTTAGATGCAGTTCCTAACCTAAACAGCAGGTGCCAGCTTTCAGTAAGTCTGGGGTTAGCTTGGGGTTAGATGCAGTTCCTAACCTAAACAGCAGGTGCCACCTTGCAGTAAGTCTGGGGTTAGCTTGGGGTTAGATGCAGTTCCTAACCTAAACAGCAGGTGCCAGCTTTCAGTAAGTCTGGGGTTAGCTTGGGGTTAGATGCAGTTCCTAACCTAAACAGCAGGTGCCAGCTTTCAGTAAGTCTGGGGTTAGCTTGGGGTTAGATGCAGTTCCTAACCTAAACAGCAGGTGCCACCTTGCAGTAAGTCTGGGGTTAGCTTGGGGTTTGTTTTGTAATGAGGTACAAAAATCGGTTGACATTCTTCTGACTTAAAGATTGGAGCCCAGTAAAAGTAATTAGGCAGTGGGGGTACAAAAAAAGATAGCTGGTGTCGTTGGGGGGGTACGAGGTGGTTCATTCTACCTTGAAAGTCCTACAAACTGGTGCTGTATGACTTCTAAAAGTACATGAGGACGTTGTAACCGAAAACGTCCAGTAGATGGCAGCAGAGGGTTAAAAACGAGCGGTGCGTTTCCAGCTGTGAGCAGGGAGAAGTGGTCGGCTTGAAATGTAGTGTTTCCAATGCAAAGTGAAAGAGCTTTCCAAAATCTGTTCATAAAGTGTGTAAATAATTTCATGTAAAAAGCTCAATCCAGACAAACACAACATACAATGATATTATGTTCATGAAGGATATTCAGAGCTGGTGTCCGAACCCACTGGGATAGACGCCGATTGACTTTTAATTCATTCAAAATGGGATTTCTCAGCTCTTGAGGCTGCTACAGCATAGATGTAGCAACGATTGGTCAGAAGAACAAACTTCAAGCTGTGCACTAACACTGGAAAATGTGCCGTTTCATCGGGTTTCTTATTTCCTTTTCTTAATGTCGATGCAGTTCCGAACATGCCCTGCAGAGGTCAGATCCTTAAGCCGGGAAGCAGCGACCATATGGTGCAAGGTTCCCGGATTAAGAGAATGCGGCCGATCTGACCCTAGTCTACACTCAGTCAAATAATCGGGAAAATTCGAAGAAACGTCGTAGGACCTCCAAAATCGCACAGGGCGTGCAGGTCCAACCTACCAGCGACATATCGGAGCCCCGCGGTCCCGCGTGGAAAGACGGCCGAGATACGGGCCCCCGACGCGTACGCGAGTAGGCCCAAAAAACCACGTTTCGGGGTCCCGCGGCGGAACCGTAGGACGTAGGCGCACCGAAACCGAGCACGTCGGAGGGGGCCCGGCCACGAGCGACATATCGGAGCCCCGTCACCGTGGTCCGAAAGGCGGCCGAGACACGGGCCCCGACGCGTACGCGAGTAGTCGTCAGGCCCCAGACGACGTGCGGAGGTCCCGCGAGGGAACCGGATGTCGTAGGCCCACCGGACCAGAGTACGACGGACCGCGCGTAGGCACGAGCGACATATCGGAGCCCCGTGACCCTGGTCCTAAAGGCGTCCGAGATACGGGAATAATTGGGAATTGGGTTGAAATTAGGTTTATTAAGCTTAGGGTTAGAGTAATTAGGGGTTGGGTTATGGTAAATAATTGGGGTAAGGTCATCGTTGAGATGAGTCTATTGAGGTTGGGGTTAGAATAATTAGGGATTAGGTTATGGTTAAGATTAGGCTTATTGAGGTTGGGGTTGGAATAATTAGAAATGAGGTTATGGTTAAGATTAGGTTTATTGAGGTTGGGGTTAGAGTAATTAGGGATTAGGTGATGGTTAAGATTAGGTTTATTGAGGTTGGGGTTAGAGTAATTAGGGATTAGGTGATGGTTAAGATTAGGTTATGGTTAAGATTAGGTTTATTGAGGTTGGGGTTAGAGTAATTAGGGATTAGGTAATGGTTAAGATTAGGTTTATTGAGGTTGGGGTTAGAGTAATTAGGGATTAGGTTATGGTTAAGATTAGGCTTATTGAGGTTGGGGTTGGAATAATTAGGAATGAGGTTATGGTTAAGATTAGGTTTATTGAGGTTGGGGTTAGAGTAATTAGGGATTAGGTAATGGTTAAGATTAGGTTTATTGAGGTTGGGGTTAGAGTAATTAGGGATTAGGTAATGGTTAAGATTAGGTTTATTGAGGTTGGGGTTAGAATAATTAGGGATTAGGTAATGGTTAAGATTAGGTTTATTGAGGTTGGGGTTAGAATAATTAGGGATTAGGTTATGGTTAAGATTAGGGTTAGGGTTAGGGTTAGGGTTAGGGTTAGGGTTAGGGTTAGGGTTAGGTTAAGAGTTAAAACCAGAGGCGGCATTCAAATTAGTGGCATTGAAATGAGACGTATGCTAATCTTTGCTCTCCTATTGGCTGGAGGTAGCAGTATGCAAATGTCTGCTCTCCTATTGGCCGTATGCAAATGTTTGGAATCCCATTGGTTGAAACTCAAACATGTCCTTTTTGCTGGTTTGTAATGTCAATGATGTGTGTTGTATTGTACCACAGGGACTTTTATTTCCTTGGGGATCAGTAAAGCATCCATCAATCCATGTGTATGTCTAACTATTTGCCTACCTTTTATTTATTTATTTCAGCAGGACATGATCCGAGTCAGACTTGGAGCAGAAGATCCGTCCGTGGCCGAGGTGGGCAGCACACGACCCACACATCCACGAGACCACGAACCTATGACACACAACACACACACAAAAAAAACAAAACAAAACATATGATAAGCACAAAAATGCAATAATCGTTCAAGAACACGAATGGTAACCCCTGGTATCAGAATGAGATTCATGGGCCGAGTACGTGGACACACACACACACACACACACACACACAGACACAGACACAGACACACACACACACACACACACACACACACACACACACAGGCAATTGGCAGTGTGTGTAATGTTAAAAAATAACAATAAAAAATAAAGGAACAGAACAGTAAAGTACCTGAATCGATTGAACAAGATGTGAACAGTTCGGTTGACATTCTTCTGACTTATCAGGTAGCCAAGGTTTGGTATTTTTTGGAATACGAGCTGTTGAAAAACCTGAAATCATACTAAGTGATGTGGCATGACTATTCCAAAAGATGGCAGCAGAGGATCAAAAATGAGCGGTGCCTTAGGATTCCGTCAAGCCGGGAAGTCGAGGCTTCCCAGCTTAAGAGAGAGTACGCACCGAATAGGCCCAATTTAACCCTAGTCTATTCATATGTCACTCATTAATTTGTTAATGTATACATATCATTAATTCATCAATAATTCATGATGCACTCACTATCAGTCGATGTATTAATTCATTGTTAATAAACTGGTAGTTAGGTGTTAGTATATGTTTAGTTATGTACACATGTTGTAAAGTGTTTACCGTCGTGTTCTCAGCGCGCTTGGCTCTTTAAACTTCTCTACGGTGTGTATTCTTGGTTTGCTTGTGGCAAAAAATATTACACAAACGTCCATATCCATACCCAAACATCCTCGAGGACTTCATGTTGACTGTGGCGCCCTCAGGTGTCCCTCTTGTGGTATAACCTTTTTTTCCTTATTCCTTTTTTATTTCATTAATATTACATAGGATATCGATTTATTTTGGGGGTTTCCATTTTAAATTATGTTTTAGGTCAATCAATTATATTGTATAATTTATGGTCAAGGTGGTTAAGGTAGGTCAGGGTTAGAAATATATCTATTGAGGTCGAAGTTGAATTAATTGTAGGTAGGGTGGGTTGTAGTCAGTCTAGTTTTAATCTAAATTGGGGTTAGGATGATGGGTGATTAGATTGCGGTTAAAATTCAGTTTATTTGGGGTCAGGGCTAGGATGATCAAAGATTAGGTTGTAGTAGAGCTTCAGTGTATTGAATTTAAAGTACTTGGAAATTGGGTTGAAGTTGTAATTAGGTTTATTAAGGTTAGAGTTGATATAATTATGGACTGAACTATAATTGAAATTTCATTTATTGTGATTGGGGACAGTGTAAATGAAGGTTAGGTTCTAGTTGGAAGGTTTATTAGGATTAGGGTTAGAATAATTGGGAGTTGGGTTATGGTTGAAATGGAGTTTATTGTGGTTGGGGTTGGAATAATTGGGAATTGGGTTGAAATTAGGTTTATTAAGCTTAGGGTTAGAGTAATTAGGGGTTGGGTTATGGTAAATAATTGGGGTAAGGTCATCGTTGAGATGAGTCTATTGAGGTTGGGGTTAGAGTAATTAGGGATTAGGTTATGGTTAAGATTAGGCTTATTGAGGTTGGGGTTGGAATAATTAGGAATGAGGTTATGGTTAAGATTAGGTTTATTGAGGTTGGGGTTAGAGTAATTAGGGATTAGGTGATGGTTAAGATTAGGTTTATTGAGGTTGGGGTTAGAGTAATTAGGGATTAGGTGATGGTTAAGATTAGGTTTATTGAGGTTGGGGTTAGAGTAATTAGGGATTAGGTTATGGTTAAGATTAGGCTTATTGAGGTTGGGGTTGGAATAATTAGGAATGAGGTTATGGTTAAGATTAGGTTTATTGAGGTTGGGGTTAGAGTAATTAGGGATTAGGTGATGGTTAAGATTAGGTTTATTGAGGTTGGGGTTAGAGTAATTAGGGATTAGGTGATGGTTAAGATTAAGGAAACGTGGAACATAAAGGACAAGAGAACTGTCTGCAGCTACATAAACAGGCCCTAATTCAAACTTGGATCGATTTCTCAGCTCCTAAAGCTTGCTACAGAGATGTAGCCATGATTGGTTACAAGGGTTACAAGCTGTGCAATTATGCAGAAAATGTGCCCTTTCATTTGGGTTTCTTAATTTCATGTGGGGTTAGATGCAGTTCCTAACCTAAACAGCAGGTGCCAGCTTTCAGTAAGTCTGGGGTTAGCTTGGGGTTAGATGCAGTTCCTAACCTAAACAGCAGGTGCCAGCTTTCAGTAAGTCTGGGGTTAGCTTGGGGTTAGATGCAGTTCCTAACCTAAACAGCAGGTGCCAGCTTTCAGTAAGTCTGGGGTTAGCTTGGGGTTAGATGCAGTTCCTAACCTAAACAGCAGGTGCCAGCTTTCAGTAAGTCTGGGGTTAGCTTGGGGTTAGATGCAGTTCCTAACCTAAACAGCAGGTGCCACCTTGCAGTAAGTCTGGGGTTAGCTTGGGGTTAGGCCTTGGATTGGGGGCGTGGTTAGGGTTTTGCTCATAGGTTAAGAGTTAAAACCAGAGGCGGCATTCAAATTAGTGGCATTGAAATGAGACGTATGCTAATCTTTGCTCTCCTATTGGCTGGAGGTAGCAGTATGCAAATGTCTGCTCTCCTATTGGCCGTATGCAAATGTTTGGAATCCCATTGGTTGAAACTCAAACATGTCCTTTTTGCTGGTTTGTAATGTCAATGATGTGTGTTGTATTGTACCACAGGGACTTTTATTTCCTTGGGGATCAGTAAAGCATCCATCAATCCATGTGTATGTCTAACTATTTGCCTACCTTTTATTTATTTATTTCAGCAGGACATGATCCGAGTCAGACTTGGAGCAGAAGATCCGTCCGTGGCCGAGGTGGGCAGCACACGACCCACACATCCACGAGACCACGAACCTATGACACACAACACACACACAAAAAAAACAAAACAAAACATATGATAAGCACAAAAATGCAATAATCGTTCAAGAACACGAATGGTAACCCCTGGTATCAGAATGAGATTCATGGGCCGAGTACGTGGACACACACACACACACACACACACACAGACACAGACACAGACACACACACACACACACACACACACACACACACAGGCAATTGGCAGTGTGTGTAATGTTAAAAAATAACAATAAAAAATAAAGGAACAGAACAGTAAAGTACCTGAATCGATTGAACAAGATGTGAACAGTTCGGTTGACATTCTTCTGACTTATCAGGTAGCCAAGGTTTGGTATTTTTTGGAATACGAGCTGTTGAAAAACCTGAAATCATACTAAGTGATGTGGCATGACTATTCCAAAAGATGGCAGCAGAGGATCAAAAATGAGCGGTGCCTTAGGATTCCGTCAAGCCGGGAAGTCGAGGCTTCCCAGCTTAAGAGAGAGTACGCACCGAATAGGCCCAATTTAACCCTAGTCTATTCATATGTCACTCATTAATTTGTTAATGTATACATATCATTAATTCATCAATAATTCATGATGCACTCACTATCAGTCGATGTAT
Source organism: Trichomycterus rosablanca (assembly GCF_030014385.1). Lineage (NCBI taxonomy): Eukaryota > Metazoa > Chordata > Actinopteri > Siluriformes > Trichomycteridae > Trichomycterus > Trichomycterus rosablanca. Next base: position 4,876 of record NW_026946953.1, on the reverse strand, counting down.
TAATTCATTGTTAATAAACTGGTAGTTAGGTGTTAGTATATGTTTAGTTATGTACACATGTTGTAAAGTGTTTACCGTCGTGTTCTCAGCGCGCTTGGCTCTTTAAACTTCTCTACGGTGTGTATTCTTGGTTTGCTTGTGGCAAAAAATATTACACAAACGTCCATATCCATACCCAAACATCCTCGAGGACTTCATGTTGACTGTGGCGCCCTCAGGTGTCCCTCTTGTGGTATAACCTTTTTTTCCTTATTCCTTTTTTATTTCATTAATATTACATAGGATATCGATTTATTTTGGGGGTTTCCATTTTAAATTATGTTTTAGGTCAATCAATTATATTGTATAATTTATGGTCAAGGTGGTTAAGGTAGGTCAGGGTTAGAAATATATCTATTGAGGTCGAAGTTGAATTAATTGTAGGTAGGGTGGGTTGTAGTCAGTCTAGTTTTAATCTAAATTGGGGTTAGGATGATGGGTGATTAGATTGCGGTTAAAATTCAGTTTATTTGGGGTCAGGGCTAGGATGATCAAAGATTAGGTTGTAGTAGAGCTTCAGTGTATTGAATTTAAAGTACTTGGAAATTGGGTTGAAGTTGTAATTAGGTTTATTAAGGTTAGAGTTGATATAATTATGGACTGAACTATAATTGAAATTTCATTTATTGTGATTGGGGACAGTGTAAATGAAGGTTAGGTTCTAGTTGGAAGGTTTATTAGGATTAGGGTTAGAATAATTGGGAGTTGGGTTATGGTTGAAATGGAGTTTATTGTGGTTGGGGTTGGAATAATTGGGAATTGGGTTGAAATTAGGTTTATTAAGCTTAGGGTTAGAGTAATTAGGGGTTGGGTTATGGTAAATAATTGGGGTAAGGTCATCGTTGAGATGAGTCTATTGAGGTTGGGGTTAGAGTAATTAGGGATTAGGTTATGGTTAAGATTAGGCTTATTGAGGTTGGGGTTGGAATAATTAGGAATGAGGTTATGGTTAAGATTAGGTTTATTGAGGTTGGGGTTAGAGTAATTAGGGATTAGGTGATGGTTAAGATTAGGTTTATTGAGGTTGGGGTTAGAGTAATTAGGGATTAGGTGATGGTTAAGATTAGGTTTATTGAGGTTGGGGTTAGAGTAATTAGGGATTAGGTTATGGTTAAGATTAGGCTTATTGAGGTTGGGGTTGGAATAATTAGGAATGAGGTTATGGTTAAGATTAGGTTTATTGAGGTTGGGGTTAGAGTAATTAGGGATTAGGTGATGGTTAAGATTAGGTTTATTGAGGTTGGGGTTAGAGTAATTAGGGATTAGGTGATGGTTAAGATTAAGGAAACGTGGAACATAAAGGACAAGAGAACTGTCTGCAGCTACATAAACAGGCCCTAATTCAAACTTGGATCGATTTCTCAGCTCCTAAAGCTTGCTACAGAGATGTAGCCATGATTGGTTACAAGGGTTACAAGCTGTGCAATTATGCAGAAAATGTGCCCTTTCATTTGGGTTTCTTAATTTCATGTGGGGTTAGATGCAGTTCCTAACCTAAACAGCAGGTGCCAGCTTTCAGTAAGTCTGGGGTTAGCTTGGGGTTAGATGCAGTTCCTAACCTAAACAGCAGGTGCCAGCTTTCAGTAAGTCTGGGGTTAGCTTGGGGTTAGATGCAGTTCCTAACCTAAACAGCAGGTGCCAGCTTTCAGTAAGTCTGGGGTTAGCTTGGGGTTAGATGCAGTTCCTAACCTAAACAGCAGGTGCCAGCTTTCAGTAAGTCTGGGGTTAGCTTGGGGTTAGATGCAGTTCCTAACCTAAACAGCAGGTGCCAGCTTTCAGTAAGTCTGGGGTTAGCTTGGGGTTAGGCCTTGGATTGGGGGCGTGGTTAGGGTTTTGCTCATAGGTTAAGAGTTAAAACCAGAGGCGGCATTCAAATTAGTGGCATTGAAATGAGACGTATGCTAATCTTTGCTCTCCTATTGGCTGGAGGTAGCAGTATGCAAATGTCTGCTCTCCTATTGGCCGTATGCAAATGTTTGGAATCCCATTGGTTGAAACTCAAACATGTCCTTTTTGCTGGTTTGTAATGTCAATGATGTGTGTTGTATTGTACCACAGGGACTTTTATTTCCTTGGGGATCAGTAAAGCATCCATCAATCCATGTGTATGTCTAACTATTTGCCTACCTTTTATTTATTTATTTCAGCAGGACATGATCCGAGTCAGACTTGGAGCAGAAGATCCGTCCGTGGCCGAGGTGGGCAGCACACGACCCACACATCCACGAGACCACGAACCTATGACACACAACACACACACAAAAAAAACAAAACAAAACATATGATAAGCACAAAAATGCAATAATCGTTCAAGAACACGAATGGTAACCCCTGGTATCAGAATGAGATTCATGGGCCGAGTACGTGGACACACACACACACACACACACACACAGACACAGACACAGACACACACACACACACACACACACACACACACACAGGCAATTGGCAGTGTGTGTAATGTTAAAAAATAACAATAAAAAATAAAGGAACAGAACAGTAAAGTACCTGAATCGATTGAACAAGATGTGAACAGTTCGGTTGACATTCTTCTGACTTATCAGGTAGCCAAGGTTTGGTATTTTTTGGAATACGAGCTGTTGAAAAACCTGAAATCATACTAAGTGATGTGGCATGACTATTCCAAAAGATGGCAGCAGAGGATCAAAAATGAGCGGTGCCTTAGGATTCCGTCAAGCCGGGAAGTCGAGGCTTCCCAGCTTAAGAGAGAGTACGCACCGAATAGGCCCAATTTAACCCTAGTCTATTCATATGTCACTCATTAATTTGTTAATGTATACATATCATTAATTCATCAATAATTCATGATGCACTCACTATCAGTCGATGTATTAATTCATTGTTAATAAACTGGTAGTTAGGTGTTAGTATATGTTTAGTTATGTACACATGTTGTAAAGTGTTTACCGTCGTGTTCTCAGCGCGCTTGGCTCTTTAAACTTCTCTACGGTGTGTATTCTTGGTTTGCTTGTGGCAAAAAATATTACACAAACGTCCATATCCATACCCAAACATCCTCGAGGACTTCATGTTGACTGTGGCGCCCTCAGGTGTCCCTCTTGTGGTATAACCTTTTTTTCCTTATTCCTTTTTTATTTCATTAATATTACATAGGATATCGATTTATTTTGGGGGTTTCCATTTTAAATTATGTTTTAGGTCAATCAATTATATTGTATAATTTATGGTCAAGGTGGTTAAGGTAGGTCAGGGTTAGAAATATATCTATTGAGGTCGAAGTTGAATTAATTGTAGGTAGGGTGGGTTGTAGTCAGTCTAGTTTTAATCTAAATTGGGGTTAGGATGATGGGTGATTAGATTGCGGTTAAAATTCAGTTTATTTGGGGTCAGGGCTAGGATGATCAAAGATTAGGTTGTAGTAGAGCTTCAGTGTATTGAATTTAAAGTACTTGGAAATTGGGTTGAAGTTGTAATTAGGTTTATTAAGGTTAGAGTTGATATAATTATGGACTGAACTATAATTGAAATTTCATTTATTGTGATTGGGGACAGTGTAAATGAAGGTTAGGTTCTAGTTGGAAGGTTTATTAGGATTAGGGTTAGAATAATTGGGAGTTGGGTTATGGTTGAAATGGAGTTTATTGTGGTTGGGGTTGGAATAATTGGGAATTGGGTTGAAATTAGGTTTATTAAGCTTAGGGTTAGAGTAATTAGGGGTTGGGTTATGGTAAATAATTGGGGTAAGGTCATCGTTGAGATGAGTCTATTGAGGTTGGGGTTAGAGTAATTAGGGATTAGGTTATGGTTAAGATTAGGCTTATTGAGGTTGGGGTTGGAATAATTAGGAATGAGGTTATGGTTAAGATTAGGTTTATTGAGGTTGGGGTTAGAGTAATTAGGGATTAGGTGATGGTTAAGATTAGGTTTATTGAGGTTGGGGTTAGAGTAATTAGGGATTAGGTGATGGTTAAGATTAGGTTTATTGAGGTTGGGGTTAGAGTAATTAGGGATTAGGTTATGGTTAAGATTAGGCTTATTGAGGTTGGGGTTGGAATAATTAGGAATGAGGTTATGGTTAAGATTAGGTTTATTGAGGTTGGGGTTAGAGTAATTAGGGATTAGGTGATGGTTAAGATTAGGTTTATTGAGGTTGGGGTTAGAGTAATTAGGGATTAGGTGATGGTTAAGATTAAGGAAACGTGGAACATAAAGGACAAGAGAACTGTCTGCAGCTACATAAACAGGCCCTAATTCAAACTTGGATCGATTTCTCAGCTCCTAAAGCTTGCTACAGAGATGTAGCCATGATTGGTTACAAGGGTTACAAGCTGTGCAATTATGCAGAAAATGTGCCCTTTCATTTGGGTTTCTTAATTTCATGTGGGGTTAGATGCAGTTCCTAACCTAAACAGCAGGTGCCAGCTTTCAGTAAGTCTGGGGTTAGCTTGGGGTTAGATGCAGTTCCTAACCTAAACAGCAGGTGCCAGCTTTCAGTAAGTCTGGGGTTAGCTTGGGGTTAGATGCAGTTCCTAACCTAAACAGCAGGTGCCAGCTTTCAGTAAGTCTGGGGTTAGCTTGGGGTTAGATGCAGTTCCTAACCTAAACAGCAGGTGCCAGCTTTCAGTAAGTCTGGGGTTAGCTTGGGGTTAGATGCAGTTCCTAACCTAAACAGCAGGTGCCAGCTTTCAGTAAGTCTGGGGTTAGCTTGGGGTTAGGCCTTGGATTGGGGGCGTGGTTAGGGTTTTGCTCATAGGTTAAGAGTTAAAACCAGAGGCGGCATTCAAATTAGTGGCATTGAAATGAGACGTATGCTAATCTTTGCTCTCCTATTGGCTGGAGGTAGCAGTATGCA